>NW_015386225.1:177987-188389 GCF_001527695.2 Protobothrops mucrosquamatus | reverse complement strand
CAGGCAGGCAGGCAGGCATTCATTTTATATAGCTTGCTTCAATATTACTTGTGAATGTATTTCGTACTGCCCAAAAATTTACGAATGCGGCAACAAAAAAATTTCCATCAGAATTACTTAACATTTTGAGAAGAACAATGTACTTATTTTTGGGTGCAGTGATAAATTGCGAGAGCCAGCTGCTTTAATCTTTAATCATCACAATTGCAGCCAGAATGTTATTATTGCTACTAATTCAGCCATAGAATGAGTATCTTGAGACTTTGGGAATCATAAAAAGATGCTCCACTGGCTTCTGGTTATTATGCAAAATATTACTTTTATTTTGACGGACAGCATACAGTGGAAAGCATTTGGTTAAAAATTAATCTTAGTACAGATTTATACAATTAATTGTGACATTGTCTAAGAAGTTCCTAATGCATTTGTTTTATTCTCAGCAATAGAAGAACACTGTGAAATTTGCCAATGATATTATGAGGTGACAGCTATAAATGTAGTTATCCATATTGAATCTAATTTCTGTTCTGGATTTAGCCTGAATATAATATACATTGAATATTAAATTTTGCAAGATCTGTCTTTCATAGATCTGTTTTCTAATATCGTTTGAAAATGCTAAGAAAGCTGTTATGTATCAGTATTTTTAACAAATTAAGCTAAAAGAATAATAAGAGTAGAGTCGGTAAATAAAAGATTGTTTGAAACATTTTAATAGATTATTTTGAAGTAATAGTATAAAATAATACTGATAGGAATAGTAAATAATATTGCTAGTAACCAGTTGATTTGAGAAAGAAATGGCTGAAGCTATAGAGTCAGATTATAAAGATAATCTCTGGCTAAATTAAAGCTGTGGGAGAAACATAAGATTCAATCAACTGTTGCAGATAATTTGATCTCAGGGTTATATGTGCCTTAAATTAAATCCCTCTGAACAGGATCCAATCTGAATCATTAAAGCATTTCATGCACAGTCTGTAATCATTGTAAATATCCCCCATTTGTGCTTGATTTATGATTAAGTACAGTGGATGGTAGTCCCTAATTGCTATTTTTAAGTACTAGAATTAAACTAGAAAAAAAGGTCTTATTTACCTTGCCAAAATATTTTATCTTGGCAATGAAAGAATTTATCCCAACAAGGTTGCTTTAACTATTCTCTATTCCAGTTCCTTTCTTTATCATGAATTGAACTTGTATTTGCATTTTTTAAATGTTCATGTTTGTATATTTATGTGGTTTTGCAACTTTGTCAGGCTTGCCTGGAATGCAAACCATTCACTAGTTTTGGGAAAGCTGGTAAGCTTATTACCTTATGGAAGAAATTACACAACTATAGCATTGGTACAACCTGTCATCCACACACAACATGCGGTATGCTTTGGTCTGTAAGTGATTAACATTCTACATGCCATCATGATTCTTAAATCTACAAGTCACTTTAAATGATTGCTTAAAGGTAACAAAGGTAGTCCTCATTTAGTGAATGCCTCAGAGGGTGAGCATTTGCAATTATGATAGTAATAAAGAAAAACTTTGTGACCAATCATCATATTTATTACCTTTACAAGTCTGAAAAGCAAAGGAAAGTTGAAGTAATATAACCACAGTTGTGGTTTCACTTAGTGATTGCTTGGCTTAATGACTAAGTTGCTAGTCCAAATTGTGGTCACTAAATGAAGACGATCTGTAGTCAGACCACAAAGACTGGGTTGGAGAACTGTGAAAACTGCTTCATAAATACTTTGATAGATAGATTGATTACATGCCATTAAGTTATTTTTTACTACTTACAACCTTATGGGTAGATTTTCTCAGCCCATTCACCTTTTTTTGTCTTTCCCTTCACCTTCCCCAGCATCAGAGCCTTTTCCAGACAGCTGGGTCCGAAGTAGGATAATTTGAACCTGGTTATCTATGCCTGAAATGAGAAGTCCCCGTTGATTTATTTGATGACCCATTGATTTGTTTTCTTGGTAATTGGTGACATTTCCAGTCTTCTCCAACAAAGTTCAAAAGTGTCAACACCCTTCATATCCTGCTTCTTTAAAGTAAAATTTTCATTTCCACAGAAGGTCATTGGAAATATCATGGTTTGAATGATTCTCATCTTTATAGGTATAAACATAAATATCTTTTCCAAGGCTTTCATGGCTACTCTACCAAGTGCTAATCGGCAACATATTCCTTTACTGCTTAAGGTTGATCCTAAAAGATAAACTATCCACCATTTTGATATCTCGGCTGTCAGTTCTAAGGTTCGTTGTTCTACCTGTTGCCATTAGCTTGTTCTTCTTTATATTTAATTTGAATCCCATTTTTTTTTCATTTTGCCCTTTGACTTTTAGTACTTGGACTTGCAGATTTTTTTTACATTTTCATGTTCCAAGTAATAAACAGTGTGATTTTCTGACTGAGAGTAGGTAATCCCAGTCTGTCATAATTTTCTGATGCAATTAGTTGTTCCATTTCATCTTTCACTATGTTGAGCTTTCCTGTGTTCATCCTTCTTACATTTCTACTGTAACCCCATCTTTGTTGCTTCAGATTTTCTTTTCCTACATGGTAACATCATCAACTGGTTGTCCCAAAGGCTTTAATCCAGCCATGTCATAAACACCATTACTACTCCAAAAGATTCCCAGTTTTTCCTCAGTAGCATGTTGAATGACTTCCAACCTGAGGGTTCATCATCCAGCACTATATTGTCATTTATATTTTCTATCCATGTGGTTTTCTTGGTAAAAAATACAGTAGTAGTTTACCATTGCCTCCCACAGAGTATGAACTGATGGCTTTGCCATTGTCACTAAAGTTATCATCTGGCTCCAGCATCTTCCTGTATCACTGCCGCCCACTATAAGTGTGTATTTGCTTTAGCTGGACAGCTGAGATGACCTTCAGCCTTGGGTGATCCTGCAGGGAATATGTGCTCTTGGATGCTCTCATGACATTCTTTGCTTATCCCTCCCAGGAACAGACACACACATACACTCACACACACACAACCTGCCATAATTAGGCAGCACAGGGACTTTGATATACTGTACATAGGGAGAAAATTGCAGATATTGAACCTGTAAAATAAAAGATGGCAGAACATAAATAACCTCTTTTATTTTTAAATTGAGGGTGGTTGTGTGGAACATTGTGATTTGTCCATAGATACTGTATATTCAGCCAGTTCTTCTAAAGTCTTGTATTTTATATTGGGAAGTATATAAGATGATCTATAGTAACCAACACTAAGGAGTCTAGGTATTGCCAGAGGAAAGAAAATGTCACTATGTTAGTACACCTCTTAGACAGCACAGATTAGGGAAGGATAAAATAGCCTGTTTCAACATAATTCTCTCCATATATATTTTAATACTATTGCTGTCACTCCCAGTTAGCATGATCACTGGCTGAAATAGTTGGGAGTTGAGTTCAGTACATGTAGATTTACCAAAGTGAGAAGGGCTGTCACATTTTCTAAATAAGATTCATAGCAAGTGATCTTTAAACTATTCATTTTAGTCAACTTTGATATAATTATTTCATCAGTTTCGGTATGTAAGAATTTGAAGACTGCTTTCATGCCTTCAAATCACATTCCCTAAAACTGTAGGGTAGGAAAAGGCAAAATTACAGTTTGTTGTACTTTTTGAATATCCAGAAGGAGTAAATAAACTGTATGTACAAGTATGTGTGTGAGGGAGAGATAATTTTGCACAGTACGGTCCATCAGCATGTAATTGTATAAAATTAGTTGAACCATGCATAGAGAAGCACAATCCTGTGTTTAGTAAATATAATAGTTTGAATGTTGAAATGACATTTTGAGGCTGCAATAGAAAACCAGCTACGTGTGTGTATTTTGATATGTGTACTGTTTAAAAGTATATGAGTGTACTACATATCACAAATTATGCAGTACTAATGAAAAGACTCTTATGTAAATGAGGAGAAAGTTTTCAAGCTGTCCATTCAGATTTGGAAAAGACAAATATACATTGGCTTTGGAAGTGGAAGATGGGATGAAAGCCACTTAACTGAAAATATAGGTTCTCAATAATTTATAAACTTTACAATCTGAATTTCTCAACTTGGTGCTGCTATTGGGTTTATAGTGAAATTATAGTATTATAGTGGGCACAAGCTAAATTTTTTGCCTTATAAGCATTTACTTCTTTACAGTACTTTTATAAATGCCTGCTTTAAAGTTACATCAATGAAATTTTGTGTCCACATAGCTGTCAACAATGTTACTGCTGCTGGATCTACTATTTTCTTCAGCATCAAAATACTTTGAAAAAATTGAGCATCTTTTTAAACGATAAACCATAGGCATTCTGTATTAAAGTGTCTTTTTCTGCTAATGTTAAAATGGAATGTAAAGATTACATAGTTTATGAACAAATAAACTGTACATAAATTACTTGATGCCTGGTCAAGAAACTGGACATTATAATTCAGCAAGCTAAGCCCAGCCTAGCATATTATGCACACAGCCAATGATGAGCTGAGATTGGAAGAAAGCCAGTTATGTTTCTATTTTTTTCATTCCTGACCATTCCTACAATAGAGGTTTAAATAAAATTTTACCCCTTAGTTGTCGTCTTTGTCATTACTGAGCACTTTCTTCCATTTTTGAATGATAGCTATTGCTTACAGGTGAAAGTTGACTCACCTGTAAAATTCTGACACTATTTTGAACAGTAGTTTTTTACTGTTCTTATTGCCTTATTGTCTGTGAATGATTGAAGTACAGATCTTTACAGATCAAAGCTAACCTATTGTTCATTAGAATGATGATCATGATTTATACATTTGCAATTTCCATACCTGGTTGAATTCCTCTTTCTCTGTTATACTGAAGATGACTGGTACTATAAGAATTAGCACATAACTCATAAAAGTTATTGTAGGATCAACCACTACTTATTAGCATGTTGGTATTGGAGAACTGATTACTTTTCCCTTTTGCTGTGATCTACAAAAGTACTTAGACCATCCAGATGAGTGTTGCTAAAATCTTAGGCTGAAACTGTAATTTCTAATCTAGAAATTAATTAGCACAATATGTTTGTCAAATTTTCCAGCTAGACTGATTGGATATTGTTATGCACATTCTGTAAATACCTATCGTTAAACTAACCAAATGTCTGTTTGAATTAATTGTGAATTAATTTCTACTAAGCATTTGTTTGTATTTAATGCTGTTTATTATTGCCATAGAGCATAGGTGTCAAACTCACTATGTCACGTGAAGTGTTGCGACATATTGTGATGTTTTTTGCATTGTCAGAGCTAAGGTGGGCGCGGTCTCCATATGATGCAATCGGTCCGTGGGCCGGCAGTTTGACACCCTGCCATAGAGTGTATTTATCTTTCTCTAAAACTGAAGGCAAGAGAATTTCCATTGAAAACAATAAAGGGAAGAATTGCAAAACTTGAAACAATATAACTATAATCCCATGACAACCTAGACCCTAACATAACTATATTGACTATATTTTAGTCAAGAATGTTGATGAATCATGCCTGTGGCTAATTGGTGCCTTAATGTATTATCCAATCCCAGAAATGTTATTTTGATAAACCATAGTTAAACTAACCATACATAATTGTGCCATATGCAAATAATATAATTGCTTAAAAATTAATTATAACTCTATACCTTGTGCCCAAAAATAAATAAATAAATAAATAAATAAATAAATAAATAAATAAATAAATAAATAATAAGGTAAAATAAAAAATGAAGCAGAGAAGAATTTGAAAAGATACCAGTTGGTTCCTTAATTCATGAGTTGCAATTCTTTTAAAAAGAGGTGAACAAGTCAATATTTAGGCCAAACCACTATTCCCATTGTTGTTCGATTAGTTTCTATTTTTGAGTTGTTTGTGTTGTGTGTATAGATACACACATACATTATTCACCCTCAAAATAAGCATTTTAAAATCCCAATAATTTCCCCAAATATTGCCCATGTATAAAATTGTGCAGTTTGAATTGAAACTATTCCCTAACTCTGGAAAACATTCTTATGCAGGGTATAAGTGTCTTGCTTATTTCAGAAGTCATCAGATAAAGAGAAAGATAAAAAGAAACTACACAGGCAAGGTCAAGACAACACAGACTCACAGCTGTAGAACTCAGACAAAGCTGATAAAAAAGAATGATAAAAAAATATATATTGGTCCCTCAATTTCAGGCAATAATTTCCTAAATTTGTCAGAAAGTGCTATGCTTTGCAGTATTTAATCATGTACCTCAATAATGTCAGCAACTGTAATTTTTAGTTTAGTTAGGTCAGTGGTGGCAAACCTATGGCACGGGTGCCAGAGGCGGCACTCAGAGCCCTGTCTGTGGGCACACGCACTGTCACCCCAGTCCTAGGCCTTCAGCTGGGTTTTATAAAACCGTTTCACTTTAGACCTCCGCCACCATGTGCAACAACAACAAGACCGCCTCCTACCAAATATCTCCCTTCAACCAGTCCACTCCCACAGAGAGGGCCTCCTTAGGGTGCCGTCGGCCAGTCAATGCCGGCTGGTGACCCCCAGGGGGAGAGCCTTCTCTGTGGCAGCTCCTGCCCTCTGGAATGACCTACCCCCCGACCTACGTACAACTATGGACCTGCGCCTCTTCCGCCGAGCCTTGAAAACCCACCTATTCCATGCGGCCGGCCTGGCGTAGTTTTGATTGGGCTTTGCTAGGGGTTTTATATGGGGTATTTTAGAGCAGGCTTTTTATTCAATATTTATTGTGATTTTTATTATTGCCTGTTCACCGCCCTGAGTCCTGTAAGGGAGATAGGGCGGTATATAAATTTAAATAATAAATAAATAAATAAATAAATAATAAATAATAAAAGGTTCAGCCAATTTCAACTCGCGGGGAAAAAAAAGTTCTTGCAAAGTTGGAATTGATTGATTGAACTTTTTAGTCCCACCCAGTCTGCCGTTACCACGGCAGCCATGCCCACCCAATTGACCACGCCCGCCCAATGGGCCACACCCAGCCAATGGGCCACACCCACCCAGCACTCGACGATTCATAAGTGGGTTTTGGGTTGCAGTTTGGGCACTCGGTCTCTAAAAGGTTCGCCATCACTGAGTTAGGTGGTCTCCATATTCTACCTGAGCTCCCTGTATCTCCTAGGACCTAGACAGTTTGCTATCTTTGGGGTCCATGTTTTGCCCAATAAACTAATTACTGATTTATCTCACTTTGACTTTCTCCAGTTTGATCAATATATCCCTTTACTTTGCCATAAAGAAAAAAAATAGGCCATAAATAGGACAATAACCAATACAGATAATCCTCATTGATTGACCACTTTTATCTGCAGCATCTTTTCCTAATCTTGGTTTATTCTAAGCTTTATCTTTCTTAGCATCTATAGATAATCCTCAATTGACAACAGTTCATTTAGTGGCCATTCAAAGTTACAATAGCACTGAAAAAAGTGACTTATGACAATTTTTCACACTTATGTCCATTTCAGCTTATGACCACATGGTCATGTGATCAAAATTCAGATGGTTGGCAACTGACTCACATTTATGATGGTTGCAGTGTCCCGGAGTCATGTGATCCCCTTTTGTAATTTTCTGACAAGCAAAGTCAACGTGGAAGCCACATTCACTTAACAACTGTGTTACTAACTTAACAACTGCAGTGATTTATTTAACAGCTGTTGCAAGAAAGGTTACAAAGTGGGGCAAAAGTCACTTAACAAATGTTTCACTTAGCACAGAAGTGTTAGGCTCAATTGTGGTCATAAGTCAAGGACTGCATGTATAAAGTTTTAGGCTATATGTATGTACTTTTCCTTGATTTGCTACCAAAGTTCCACACTCATCTTCTTCCAATCCATGTTCCCTTAATAATTTTCAACATTTAGGTTGAATAAATAAGAGGAAAGTAACAGTCTTGTGTCACTGCTTTGCCTACCAGGATCCAATCTATTTCACCATGTTCTATTAATATTGTGACCTCCTGAGCTATACATAGATTTTACATGAGATGTTCTGGGATTCCTCTTTTTCTACTCACATTCCACAGCTTGACATGGTCAACACTGAAAGTCTTTCTATAAAATGCTTCAGACAGAAAGCTACCCCTCCCCTTGCAAAAGGGCAAGTCAGAAATTATTTTCCAAGTACTGTCAACATGACAAATTTTGGGCAATATGCCCTCAGGCTGACACCCACTGATGCCAGTGATGAAGTGTACTTGCCAATTGGGCCAGGTTAACCAAACCTTCATGCCAACTGTCTTGACATCACAACAAACCAATTGCCTGAGGCAGCAAAGCATGTCACCCAGAAGAGGAAATCAATACATTTGTGAGATATCTTATCTTATTGGGAAAAGGTGTCTTCATTGAATGTTCATGGTTTAGAAATATTTATATCAACTGAACTAATACTTTGGATATTGCAATCATGTGCACATCACAGGAAATGAACATTGAGCCTTTGATTAAATTAATATATCATCGCTATTGATATACTAGCCATTAATTTCTGAAATGATAGAAATATGGAACTGAGGAAACCTCAGAGTGACCTCATCCAAGTCAAGGGCTGCTGAGACAGGATCCAATATATTTCTACTAAACTACACTAATTATAAAAAAAATAGATTTTTATGGAGGTTTGGGTATTCAAGTAAATGTGAAAGCAGAAGCACTTGGCTCATCTTCCCTGCAGTTCCTGTGTAATATGGAATTAAAGGGTTATAGATTTGTACTATTGGAGAAGCATCTCCTAACATTTCATTTGGCACTTCTCAAAATATACATATATTTCCTCATCACATGAAAGTCAAACAGTTCCTCCATTAATCCTATGAGTATTTAAACTAATTTTATCAAATTATGTTGCACACATACCCATAGTTTAAAATATTATTTTTCAATAAGTTAAAGGTTATTAACTAAATCACATTTTACTGTATGAACAAGGAACTATGATTAGGCCTATTGAAATCTAAATCAAATGAACCAAATCCCTGCTTAAAGTATGCTGTGACTCAGATTTGTTGGAGGACACAATCAGAATAAAATGAAACTTTGAATGAGTAAGTCTGTCCTATAATGATTGCTTGGAGACATGGCATGAACCAGAGATTGTTTTAAATGGATCTTAAAGCTTACTATGGTCTAATAGGATTTGAAGATTAGTAATTCCTATTGGAGTTTTTTGTTTTATTAGACTTTCAAGCCTGAAGATATTTCCCAGTGGCTCAACTGACATAATTAATGTTCCTAAATTTCTCAGCAGTGCTTTTTAAAAAGGGTAATGAACTTATTTTATGTCATTTCAGACAGAAGCTACGTGTCTGTTACTCATTAAAAGAACCACAGACCATAGACTTCCAGACAATAAAAATATTGCTGGTGAAGCTTAATAATGATCAGTTAAATAGGAGAACGTAACTCAATGAATCTCTAACATGTATCATTTTTATGGATGAATATAGTTGTTCATACTGTTTGAAAAATTCCGTTAGATAATATTTAGACATCAACTTCAAAAATTCAATCTGGAAGAGAAAAGGACAATACAAAATTCCCAAGATATCTAGCGAAAGAGACATAGAATAGTTGGTTGAATCAATAAAAAAGTATCTAATATCAGTGTAAAAATAAAATTAAAAAAATTACTTAAGCGTCTTGTTTCTCAGTTGGAGGAGCTATTGACACTTCTGTAGGTGTGATTGTAATAACCAATCTAGTTTCAGACCCTTTGTGTCTGACCTTTCATATGCTAGTTCTCACATATCTGGGAAAGGCTGGTTGTTATCCCTTGCTCTAATTTGGACAAAAACACACAAACCAATCATTTTATTTTATTTTCAAAAAGGAAAGTGGAGATAATGTCTCAAAGGAGCTGAGCCCAATTTGAGGGCTAATCCTGTCCTTTCTATTGTTTATTTCTTCATAAAATATTAGGCATGGCCAGTAAAAGCTTTGGGGTGAGGTGCTCTATTGTTTACTACCATATACTTCTAAAAAGGCAATCAACACCTTTTAATGTTGTAGGAATTCAATAATGGGTTGGATGAGGGAAAATAAGCTGTACTTGGAATTGAGATGAAACATATTTGAACAGAATTGCCCTCCCCTAGAAAGAGCAGATTCACAATGTGGGAATGTTTATTGACTCCACCTGGACTTAAAGAGAGTGGCAACACATTGATACATACAGGTGAAACTCGAAAAATTAGAATATCGTGCAAAAGTTCATTTATTTCAGTAATGCAACTTAAAAGGTGAACCTAATATATGAGATAGACTCATTACATGCAAAGCAAGATAGTTCAAGCCGTGATGTGTCATAAGTGTGATGATTATGGCTTACAGCTCATGAAAACCCCAAATCCACAATCTCAGAAAATTAG
>NW_015386225.1:101902-177190 GCF_001527695.2 Protobothrops mucrosquamatus | reverse complement strand
TATATACCTGTTGAATCAACTGTGCTTGTTCCTAAGCCAGTGGGCTTAATAAGCCAGCTGCCAACCAGATACAATATAAAGGGGCTGATGTTGACCCTTAAAGCCATAAATAGCTTCAGGCCTGACTGAGAAGTAGTCAGTGAACTTGCCTACCTAACTGTAGTATGAGGGTATTATATGTGACACTTTGAGTTATACAAAAAAAAAGCAGGATATGACCACCACTATAATAATAATAACCCCTTTTGAAGAATCTGCTGCTGCCAGAATATTTAGTATGGGCGAGAAATCCTCCTTTGGTGAGGTGTGAATGCCTTTGAAATGCTTTCCTAAAGGAAATGGCTTAGTTCTCCACATCTTCAATATTCAAGAAAATTATGAAAAGCTCTCTCTTTCATCAAGTTTGGTTAATTTAATTTATTTTAACATTACTGTATTGATTTTAGTTTTTATTTAATTTTAATTGTGCTGTTTCATAATTTGTATTTTTAATTGCTGTAAGTCACTTAGATGATAAAATTTATCTTCTCACCTTTTGAAATAATATTACAAATATATATATATAGCCACGTATAGGCAAGAAAATTCAGTCCATAACTTTTTAGACTTGTTTTCTTCTGTGTATTATTATATTAAGTTAAGGCATAGAACAGTTACAATTTATTATCTTTTTCTTGTATCAGATAATGATTATGTTACTCTATTCAAGGGACATACTGAAATCAAAGCCCATTGCAATATATTACAAGATTACATTTTTGTCTGAGAAATATAAATTGTCAATTGTAAGTTTTATATGGGGAATCAATGATTGAAAAATTCCATTTATTCTTCAGTGATTAACATTAAATGAGTAAATGATATGTGAAAATCAAAAGCAGCTTCTGGAAGCCGCTTTTATTTTTTCCTTTTTAATTCAGTATCTTATAGATGTTACAGATATTTGAATTATATCTAGTTATGGGTACCACCATTCAAAAAGAACAGTGACCAATTGGAAGAAGTTCAAAAGAAGGCCATTAAGTTGGTGAGTGGTATGAAAGTTAGCTCTATGAGGAAGGGTTAAAGGAAAACAATATTTTTAGCCTGCAGAAGAGGAGATATGTTAGCAATCTTCAAATACAAGTAGTTCTTGAATTATAACAATTTGTTTAGTGACTGTTTAGAGTTACAATGGTGCTTAAAAAAAGTAATATGATCATTTTTCAAACTTACAGCTGTTGCAGCATCCCCATGGTCACCTGATCAAAATTCAGTCACTTGACAACTGACTCATTTTATATGATGGTCACAGTGTCCTGATGTCATATGATTCCCCCTTTGCAACCTTCCGACAAGCAAAGCCAAAGGGGAAGCCAAATTCATTTAACAACTGAGTTCCTAACTTAACAACTACAGTGATTCACTTAAGTTAAACTTAATAACTTAACTAACAACTGTGGCAAGAAAAGTCATAAAATGAGGTGAAACTCACTTAACAAACATCTCACTTAGCAAGAGAAATATTGGGCTCAGATGTGGTCATAAGACTATCTGCATCTGAGTAATTGTCATGCACAAGGTGTGGACTTAGTCTCTATTGTCCCAAAGAGCAGGGCCATAATAAATGGGTAAATCTATAAGGAAGAAGGTTCATATAAGACCATCATCTAGTTCAGGTCTGTCAAACTGCTGGCCCACGGGCCGGTTTCATCATACCAGAGCCGCACCCACCCCATTGCCGGCAATGCAAAAAGAGTCACGATACGTCACGACATATCACGTGATGTGGCAAGTTTGACACCCGTGATCTAGTTGGATAGGCTGTGTGTGAAGAAATCTTCAAACCGAGGCTAGATTGTCATCTGTCAGAGATGCTTTAACAGATTTTACTCTGAACAATGGCTTGGAATGGATTGTTTGCCATTCCAGGGCTTTTCCAACTTTATAAGATTGCTCAAAAACCTACCTTGTAAAAAAGATCTATTCGCAGAATTACAACAATCGTAGCTTATTATGACATAAATGACTGCAAGATCCCTTTTTGTATTTTTAGTGATGTAAAGATTCATTGTATTGATGTCTGATTGTTGTGTAGAAGTTCCCTATTCAGCTGATTAGTGGCTAAAGTTTTCATTCTAGTAAACTCAGAAAGGAAACATACTATACATTAATAAAACAATTAAGTGCTTATTCCAAGAAACAAAACTGGTTGTGAATCATACACTATTCTGACAATATGAAAATCTTTCAGACATATACTCATGGATAAATCAAGAATTTGGGTATCAAAATGCACTCTAAAATTGAGCTGGATTTATCCATGAATGGGCTTATCCATGAGTATATATGGTAAAAAAATAAATAAAGTATCTGTATTTACCATATATACTTGCATTGCAAGCCCATCTGCAGATAAGCAGACCCTCAAATTTTTAACCAAAATACAATGAAAAATGTGGGTCAGCTTATCTGCAAGTGGCACATATTTTGAGTAAAAAAATGAGAATTGGCTTTTGTGTGGATAAGCTTATACGCAACTATACATGTTATATATTCCATGATTCTGTGAAATTATACATTTCCAAATGAATCATTTTCAAAGAAGGATTCAATTTTTTTAAAGCTTAAATATATCAATGTTTAGGGCAGGAAAGTTGTACTTTAATCAACCAACTAACCAACCCCCAAGTGCAAAAATCTTTTAAATATTTGGCCCCATCACTCTAGGAATGCTCTGGAAGGCTACAAGAAGGATGCTGATTGAGTGCTGCATATGAACCTCTAGCCGTGCTCTATCTTTTTGAACTAGTGCACAGTCTAATGCAGTGCTTCTCAATCTCAGCAATTTTAAGATGTTCCCATGTGGGCTAGGGAATTCTGGAAGGTAAAGCCCATGCATAGTAAAGTTGCTGAGATTGAAAAATGCTGCTCTATTGAACACTTTGATACCCAAGGATTCCATAGTGTTGATTTTATAGCAAACTAGAATTAGGATAACTTTTTTTTCTTGTCTCTCTATTTTTGCAGGGGGGATATTTGAAATGATGGAAAATGAACCTGTTAATGTTGAAGAACTAGCTTTCAAGTTTGCAGTCACCAATATTAACAGAAACAGAACACTGATGCCTAATACTACATTGACCTATGACATCCAGAGAATTAATCTCTTCGATAGTTTTGAAGCCTCAAGACGAGGTAACTATCTCAGCATTGTAATGCCTTATTGAGTGCCCATTTTTTCTCTAAAATTTCTCAATATTTGTAATAGTTAATCCACACATGATAACTCCATTTAGTTAATTAAATGTCTACTTTTCTCCCCCTGTGATGGAATCATATTTTTTTCACACACATATTGAGCATTGTGTAATTATCTGAAATAATTCAGTTTTTTGTGTAAGAGTTAAAATAGTTGCAAGCGCTGCAATATTGAAATATCTAGAAAGCCACATTAAACTTATCTTCTTTGCTAATATTTAGCCTTGTGATAATAATAGATTGTGACAGAAATTCAAACATTTCCTTACTTGCAAATGGATTTTTTTTTTGCATTCTTAATAGCGTCTACATCAGGGGTGTCAAACTGCCGGCCCGTGGGCCGGACATCTCATGTGGAAGCCGCGCCCACCCCATTGCCGGCAATGGCAAAACTCTCCTGATACGTTGCGCGACGTCACGTGACGTCGCGAGTTTGACATGTCTGGTCTACATCCTAAAGTTCACCACCAGAAATCTGTCATTATTTTTAGAGAGATATTTAATCTCTACCCACTTCCCTTTGCCTATGACATTGTTGTGAGGATTTGCTATATATTTTCAGTTAAGCCCTTCTAATTAAATGGAAGTATTGACAGAAAGATTTCTTAAATATAGACTTGCTCATAGTGATATGGGCTGAAGTTTATTTCACTTTCCCAAGTGTGATATTCTTTAGATATATCCCCAAATCCTGAGCTAGCAAAGCTGTTATTTATGCTGGATAAGAATTATGGAAATGAAGACCAACCCTTCTGGATTCCACAAGATTGGAGAAGATTGGTCTGCATTATAAATTCAGCTTTAAATGTTTTAATCTCAAAAATATAAAATTTAAAAGTAGAACTGAAAGGTTTAACATTTAAATTAGCAATTAATAAAAGAAAAAGTTAGATTTAGCTCATTTTATTTTAGAAAAATAAACTGCATTACTATTAACTAAATAATAATTACATGCTTCACAACAGCATGGCAAACATGTTAAATATAGTGGCTCATAAAACTATTGGATATGCAGAACTTTAGAAGCCATTATTTATTGACTAAATTGGCAAACAGATCCTCCCCCTTCTCTGTATACTGCAGTTTCCATTTTGTTTTTTTGATGAGACAAGACTTTTGATGTATTGTTACTTTTTCCAGAAAAAGATAAATTGATTAATTACCTGTTTGTCAGGCATCCTGGGGAACCAGATAATAAACAGCTAAACATGTCTAACAATTTGGGAATGAAATATAAATACTGCGTGAACACGCAATTGTTCTCCTCATATCTTTTATATCTAATCTTTTCTCTTCCCACTCTCTGCTGATTGCAAGTACTTCACTTTTGCTTATGTCATTATATAAAGGGCCATGTAAGCTTATGGCAACAAATAAATAATAAACATGTTAAAAAAAATTAAAAATTAGTAATATTGAAGGGAGAAAATTACAGTTTTGTAATTCTATTGAATAAGCAGCTAGGCTGTCATTCTTGGCCAATAATCTGCTATAATTTTCTAAATATTTGTAGGCCTAAACATTTGGCTTTGGGACCTCATATTGTGGAAAGGGAATGTTAATAATGAATATTAATAATGAACTTTTAAAATAATAACCTGAAAAACAATGATTATAAAACATTAACTAAAGACTTCAGACTATAAACATAAGGTGCAAATTGTTAGAAATTGATCCGATTTAAATCCTTTTAGCTTTTAAGGATCATTTTTCATAGTTTTAAATCTCCTGGACCATGAATGTAATTTGTCACAAAAGTACCCATAAAAGTTCTAGCACTATCTTAATTCCTTTTTCAGTACATTAATTTTATATATTTTGGGGTTAATACAATATGTATAATTCATTAAAATTATCATGAATTCAGCACATATTTTTAAATACTAATAATAGGTTGCTCTTTAGTTTTTTGTTTTATTTCATTGCTTTCAATCTAAGAATTCTTACATTTATTAAATTCATAATCATTACTGTTTTAAAGCGCTATTGAACTGTTATTAATTGTTATTAGATTTATTTTTTAAATTGTTTGTGTTTTTTTGAAAATTTGATATTTTTCTAATATATTTCATTTCCTAAAACATATTATTTATAAATTCAAATTGCTTAATAACAATGGAATTGTTTTTAATGTTGAATATGCTACACTCATTTTCTTGCTCTAGTTGAACTAAACTAAAGAGCCAGCTATTGCAATTTTATGCTATGTACTGTACTAGTACAATTATTTCAGTTGTTTTATTCATATTCTTATTTTATCTTCTTGTTTTTACAGTTGTAGAACTTTAAAAGTTCTAAACAGTACTAGGTTCATTTTTTTTCTCTGTAAAATTAAGGGTTTTCATAATTGCAGCCAAAACCATTTGTATTTCATGAAGGCATTGCGACTGTGCCTTCTAATTTATATCTGATTACTTATTTTATTGATTTATGCTCTGAGATCAAACCAATTGTATATGATTATATAATTGTCACTTCAACAGTGGGATGTGCGGCATATAAATTTAATAAATACATCTGAAGAATGATCCCTATTTTTAGTGATTTCAAAGTTTTATTAGTTTCTCATTAGAAGAGTAATTATTAGGGGGAGGGTTGTAAAGTAGCTTAGTTTTTATCTTGATAAAATTGCATGTCTCAATTTTTTTTTCCCCCAGAGTACATGCATTTTGAAGGACATTGTTCCTAATTTAGCTTTACAAAATTAAAATTCCACTTAGTTTAGTATGTATCTTGGGATTCTAGGATGTGTGTATCCAATGTCCTTATCATATTAAGAAAAATTGTTCAGACATTTAATTCAAACATCCCAAATACATTTATTCTAAATATATATTAGAACCATTCTAACCACATAATGTTATGAGCTTTACTGGCAATAACATTAATGTAGAACATTTGCCCAGACATTACTTTAATTTGATCAGACGTATCTGCTGCATGTAGCGTAATGAAGATATATCCTTCTCCCATTCTTTTTCAGTTTTTGCTTGATTGGTTTTATTGATGACTTAATTGTGTCACGATCTTCTTTAGAATTATGAGATGTTTTAAGTACAATCATATGTCTTTAATTATCTTTGTTTTCATTGGAGATATATAATAGATCACATGAGACTTAGCTATTCCTTTATTTTATGTTTTTATACTAGGCCAGCAACTATATTTCTGCTATACTTAAGGTAGCTTCCCTATTATATGAATCCCAATCTTGTATTTATAAAGACTATCAGTTTCTGTATGTCATTCAGTAAAAATTTGTTAGAGCATCAAGTGTCTCACTGAAGCAAAAGGTAAGGTTAGACCTTATCTGTAACATTTAAATTATTGTTCAATATTATAATTGTTAAAATTATAAACTTTTGCTGAAATTTGAAATAATAATAATAATAATAATAATAATAATAATAATAATAATAATAATAATAATAATAATAATAATAATAATGTGATAGACTATATCATAAAAAGGTGTATGAACTCTGGCTATAACATATTATTTGAACAGTGGTTGAAAGATTGAAATTCACATTACATTATAATTTAAAAGAGAGGTTTTATAAAATGATATACCATTGGAATATGACTCCAAAAATATTATCTGGAATGTATAAAGGTACTTCAAATTTTGTTGGAAATGTGGACAATAGGAAGGGTCATTTTATCACGAATAATAATAATAATAATAATAATAATAATAATAATAATAATTGCCTTGTAAAAAAAGCCAGAAAATTTGCAGTTCAGATACATATAATGATAAAATAATTTTAAAGACTAATATTCAATTAGAACTTTTTTGCTGGTACTATTAGACAATTAGAAAAAGTTATGGAAGATTATCTTCATGTATGATTACCACTTTGAGACTACTATATGTGCAAAAATGAAAAGACTCTGAAATACCCACAATGGAGAAATGGTTGGTGAAGAGGACGGAATTAGCAAAGATGTCAACATTAACTTGTTTGCTTAAAGAAAGATTAATGACTACATTTATTAGTGATCGGAAGTCTTTAATGGACTTTTTGCTGGAAAAAAACTGAACTGACAATTTGTGGATTTGATGATTAGAAAGGATAGAATACAAAAATAAGGAAATTATGATGTCATCTTAGAGAGGATAAAAATATAAATGTATTTATAACTATTAATATTGCCACTTCTTTACTACATTTTTCTTTCTTTTTTTCTTTCTTTCTTTTTCAGTTTCTTATTATTTTCCCCTATTCAGTTTGTCTTCAGTTCAAAATTTGCACTGCTTTTATTCTGTTAAAAACCTCTTTAAAATAATAACAAATAAAATAAACACAAATAAATAAAACTCATCTTTATAATCTCCTCCAGGGCAAATATACTGTTAGGGGTCTTCTTTCCTATATTTTATTTCATTTGAAGTATACTATTTGTTAAAGATGGTTTTCAAATGCTAAACTTTTCAAAGATAGAAACATGGTCCCCCCACTCATTAAATTGAGGTTGGATAGGAGAGATCTAATATTGGGTAATTATAGCAGGATTTTTCAAATTGTATTCCACAGAACTCTGGCTCCACAAGAATTTGATGGCTTCCACAAGAGAAAAAAGTTCGCTTAAGCACAGCCAATTTTCTATCACTAGAGAGTAGACTCGTGATTTGATTCTGGGATTTGAAACAATTTGAAAATTCCCTTATTATTTCATTGTGCCTGTTAAAGAATTTCTGAATTTTCAAGGAAGAAGGACAAATGAATAGCCTCCAACTTTAATCAGATTAGTCTGCTGATGTTGCCAAAAACATTGCCAAAATAATTTAATATGCTCTAGGTGTATAACAGTCCTATGTCAATCCTCTGTCAACATCCTGTAATCAGTTTCTGAATCATCTTGAATAATTGTATTATGCTGGCTGATCTTGGCTCATAAGAACAAAGTCAGGAGTGTCGTAGATGAGTATCTATAACATCCTCAATACAGGAAAAGACAACCCACAGACCACATACAATCCTATAGCACTCTTTCACTGTACTGCCAAAATTGGGCAACAAAAGCAAACAATAGCCCAATACTGTGATGACAAAATAAAAGTGATTTTCTGAGGGTTTTGAGTGTTTAAAAAAAGGAAAAATAATAAGGGTCAAATTTTCCTACTTTGGACACATTATGCAAAGACCTAGCTTTCTGGAGAAGGCTCTACTGCTGGGGAAAAATGGAAGGAAAGAGAAGAAGATGACCAAGAGAAAGGTGGATAGAGTGGTGATGAATACACCATTGGAAGACCTGAAAGACCAGGTTAGGGACAGATTGTCATGGAGAAAATCTATCAGTGTGGTCTCTAGGAGTCAAAAATGACTTGCACATAAGTCACTCAATGCACATTGATTGCACACAATCAATCCATCAACCAGTCAAAATTGTAGGGTAGTTAAATCAAATCTTTTTTAAAAATAGAATGATATCCATTTAGATCTGGAGATAATATGTCAGACAAAATTGTTATTCGTAGTTATACCAAAAAATGTTTGTGTGTGAGGAAAAACTGTATATTTCCTCTGATATTTCAAATTCTTGTTAACTTTTTAAATATATTTGTTACTTTCATTGTTACACAATGCAGAAAATGTGTTTACATGGGATAATCCAGAGTAGAAATTAGAATTAATTGGAATTAGTGTTTCTATGATTAAATGAAAATGATAAAGCAATTACTCTCATCTGTTCTCAAGATATATTGAAAGCTTTACTCATAAATATTATATTCAAAATTGGGTTTATAAATAAAAAATGTTATAATTGTTATAAAATTCTGAGCGTAGACCTTTCTTGAGAAACTCTCAGTAAACATAGCTGATTAAATAAGTTACAGACTGACGTTTTAAAAACCTGATTCAATGTTTAATACTAGTATACCTATAATTAATATGCCAATGATTTTCTGTTCTTAATTCCATAAACATCTCAGTAAAATCAAAATATCTTGCCAAAGTGAATATTTTTCTGAACTCTCATAATTAGATTAAAACAAATTATGATACCTTGGATAGCAATTTACCAAGTATTTATTTTTAGAAATTATTCCACTGCTATTGCACTGTTATATATTTGTAATTATTTTGCCATTCATAAAGTTTTTATTTAATAAATATGTTGTTATAATATTCTTGGCTGACTAATATCTTCCATCAGAAGTGGAAGATTTGAAGCCAGCCCAGTTTAAAGGTAATAAGATTAAAACCATTATTTTTAGTTCTCTTATTTATTTTGTATGATGAATTTTGTACCAGGAAGCATCATTGGTTAATTTAAAACAGTGAAGCATTGATGAGCACATAATTCCCTTTTTTCTGCTGGGTGATTACTTTTCCCTTCCCCTCCCTCTCTCTCTCAGCATGTGATCAGCTTGCTCTGGGAGTAGCTGCACTATTTGGACCATCCCACAGCTCGTCAGTCAGCGCAGTACAATCCATTTGCAATGCACTTGAAGTTCCACATATTCAGACACGATGGAAACATCCAACAGTGGATCTCAAAGACTCTTTTTACATCAACCTCTATCCAGACTATGCAGCCATCAGCCGGGCAGTTTTAGATTTGGTGCTACATTACAACTGGAAGATAGTAACAGTTGTATATGAAGACAGTACAAGTAAGTATCGTGAAACATTTAAAAATATTATATTAACAGAAATGCTCCTGATTTTCTGCCTGCATAATTATTAGATCAGAACTTGTGGAAGCACTATGCCTTCTTCTGCTGCATTCACCATAAACAACTATGGTTGCAAGAAGACCAGGCTGAAATCAGTCTTCAGCCACAGAAATTCAATGGGTGTCCTTGGGCTAATTATTGACACTCAGCCCAACTTACCTCTTGCAAGAAGGAAAAATCTCTCTCCCTCACTTACCCCCCTCATCTCTACCTTTTTGGTTGCCCTTCACTCTGCCACTGATGCTAGACGTGTTGCCCCCATTATCACCAGCTGACCTTCTCTGTCTTCTTCTTCTTGCTACCCATGAAGCATGCCAGCTGAAGCAGCTGCTGCTCTTTGTGAGGCCTTCATCAGGTCTTTGTGACATCACCACACCTTGCAAGGCCTCCAGGAGACCTCCATGATTCTTCATTGTACCTCATCACAGAAGTCTCATGGAGGTGCTTATTGTTTAAAAACATTATTTATAGTTGTGCTCATTATGCTTTTTGTTTTATCTCATTACTATTTGATGCTGGTTATATCTTTTTATGGAAAATTTGTCCTTTAGATACTTGCCTGGGGATAAGGTCCATTGTTCTAAACAGGAAATGACCATTTACATGATTAGGGATGAATTGGAGGCACAATAACAATATCACTAGCACCTAGACTTATATACTACTTCATAGTGCTTTACAGCACTCTCTAAGTGGTTTACAGAGTCAGCAAATTGCCCTCAGCAATTTGGGTCTTCATTTTATTGAGACCCTAATCCTAACCTTCAGATGGATGGAAGGCTGAGTCAACCTTGAGCCAGTGAGAATTGAACTGCTGGCAGTGAGCTGAATTGCCTGCAATACTGCATTCTAACTACGGTACTTAATCACTGCCAATAGAGGAAAGTGGAATAGCCATTCAATCAAGTAATCCATAGGTTCTATTTTTTTTTTTCCTGAAGGTTTGTCGGCCCATTTTTGTATCTATTGTAAATCTTAGATTAATTTAGAAATATCAAATTCTTTTAATGATATTTTCCCTACATAGCATTTATATATTTGTTTGTTTGTTTACTTTTCTTTAGTCCAAAGTAGGCATTTGAATCCAAACTCAGACTCTATTCTTCAAACGGGAAGCTATGAAATATCAGGGAAGCATACCAAGGGACAACATGTCTGCAATTTATCAGGAGGGGGAAAAAACACCCAGTGATATTAACTACCTTCTCCCATCCCAGCATGCAACAATATAGGAGTGGGAAGCCCTGTTCAAATCAAAGCTAGAGCATATCACAAAGGGATAGATCCCTTTTAATCCTCATGACAAGATCATATTTGTATCAGATGGGCTCTCATTTATTTTTGGAGCTAAATGGGGAAAAAAACCAAAAGGATAAGGGAGGAGGCTGAAAAGTAATATAATCTCTTCTTCCTTTTGATGTATTTTCTTGTCACCTCACAAAATACATTTGTAGATATGAAAAGAGATCTGTAGGCATTATGGATTAGACCTTTCCTTAATTAATCCATTTTCTCCCATTAAAATTTACCAGCAGCTATAATGTGTATTTTTCTTCCTGAGGACACCATATGATAAAGGATATTTTTGAGCCAAGAAGTCTTAAACAGTAATTACAGCAGATATTATTATGCATTTCTTTGTTATTATAACCTTCAGGAATGACTGAAGAAGCTACTTTGGCAATAGAAGCTTAAGTTAGCCAAGCTGTCGATTTGCAGCCAATTTGCATATCTTCCCTTATATTCAAAGTCTTTCCAGGGGGCCCACAAACCTGATCCAGCCAAAACCAGATTTGTTTAGTGCTTCTACAATTTTCACTTCAATAGTCATAATGGTTTGTATTTTTTATTGGCTTGTGGATGTTTAAAACTGAAAGAAAATCAGTCTACCAGGAAAAAAGTCAATTTTATCAGTTCAATGTGAGGCCTTGAGCAAAGACAATAGCTGGCAGGAGAGCAATCACTCTGGCACATCAGAGTAACTAGAGTGATACTTTATGCTTTTTTATACATCAGTTTGCATTCTATTAGTGCAATTCTTATGCTGCAGATGTTAAAGGGAACCATACAAAGCAAAGTAAATGGGTCCATTCACAAATCTGCTGAAGATTCATTACGATAATTGCCATTTTTAAAGGGTTCTTTTAAGCAACTCTTGCTTGTATTCAAACTCTTTCTTTGCAGGCTTTCTTTTGACTTAATAGGAAAAAAATCTTAAATATATATGTGCACGTATATGCATAAAGGAAGAATTATTTGCATGCATGGTTGGAAGGCTGATACTAGAGTTCTATACAGATAGTCCTTGACTTATAACTATTCGTTTAGTGGCAGTTTGAAATTACAATGGTAGTGAAAAAAGTGACTTAGGACCGTTGTTCTCACAACCATAGCAGCTTCCCCATAGTCAATCAAAGTTTGGATGCTTGGCAACGGGCATGTATATATGACGGTTGCAGTGTCCCGGAGTCATGTGATCATCTTTTGCGACCTTCTGAGAAGCAAAATCAATGGGGAAGCCAAATTCACTTAGCAACCATGTTACTAACTTAACAATTGCAGTGATTCACGTAACAACTGTGGCAAGAAAAGTCATAGACAGCTGTTTTGCTTAACAACAGAAATTTTGGGCCCAATTATGCTCATAAATCGAGGACTACTTATATATAGTCACTGAATTTAGCAAACCACATCCATTCATGTTTGTAACCAGATTGTCCACCCTTCCTTACAGTTAAGCTAGAAATATTCAGCTTGAGATTCTAGACTACATCTGTCTGCCCAAGACATTGAATGTGACCCCAAGAATTCTGCAAAAGTTCTTATCAAATTTTAAATATTGCAAAAGAAGATGATAAAGAAGAGGAACCAGTTTGTTCTAGTGGTTAAGGCACTAGGCTAGTAAGCAGGAGGCTGTAAGTTCAAATCCTACCTTAGCCACAAAAGCCAGCTGGGTGATTTTGGGCCAGTCACTCTCTCTCAGCCCAATTCACCTTACAGGGTTATTGTTGTGGGGGAAACAGGTGGCGAAAGTGTGTTGAATATGTTTACTGCATTGACTTATTTGTAAAAATAGTAAAGGAGGGATACAAATAAATAAAATTAAAACGTTAAATATCATTTTAGAAATTACAGATATCAAATAGTTTATATTAAATTTAAATGTACATAAAATGAAATCAAATTCCACTTTACATGTGCTTCTATTTTTTGGGGGGGGCTGGAATATCATTTAAGTTTAGTAGCTTTCTCAAACTGAAAAAAAGGTGTGCATTCTGATGTAATAGCAATAATAATACTTTTGGAAGGCAACTTTTCTTTTTGAGGAAACATACAGAATATTCAACTGTGTGTGCTTTCTCCAGCACCCTTTCCTCTTTAAATTTCTGCATTTGATACATGTGCATTATTTTTCCTGTGTAGCACCTCATTATATTTTCATTTCTTATTTAATTGTTTACAGAAAGTTGTTTCTCAGCTCTGGTACTGACATTGTCACCATGTATAGACCACCTTTTCCCCTCTGTTTCTGTCCTTGGCCAAAGCTAGCAAAACATCAGGCATTTCTAACCTAGTTGTGCCATAGTTTAAATGTACGTCCCATCCTTTACCTTGTTACATAACTCCAATTTTTCTGAGTTTCATTCCCTCTATAACCTGGGAGTGACTGTTCCACTTCTCCTTTGCTAAACCAACCACCATTCTGTCTCCTTCATTTTGATATCCCATTTTGAACCTTGGATTTCTGGGACATCATTTGGCTGGCTCCCTCATCTTGCTGCCTATCTCAGTATTGCCGAACCTGGCCCTCTTCCAGGTGTATAGACTTCAACTTCCAAAATTCCCTAGGCAGCATGGACATTGTCCATGGTACTAAAGGCAACATTTGGAACATGCCAGTGTTGGAGAAAACTGACCAGCAAAGAAATTGAAAGCAAAACATTTCCATATTAACAGTATGCATTTAATAATGTTTAAGAGTTGTTTAAGAGTCAATTAATTTTACATTGCTATCCTTAGGTTCTTTTTTTCCTTTTCTTTCTTTATTTTAATCAATAGATAATTCTTTATTTGTTATCATTTTTTTCTGTTAGTTGTATGTCTCTATTATAATAAAAAAGTATAAAAAATTAAAAATTAAAAAATATTGCTGAGTAATGCAACAGTTCACTTGCTGAATTTTTTATGAAATGTTATTCCATTTATTTACTATTTAATTGTTCAGTGATCTTGGATATTCAAGAGGGGTCTTTTTTACTGCAATACCTATACTAGGGTGTACTTACATGAAACACATGAGCTTCTGAAATATTTTTCCAAAGTTTGTCATTAAATTTTAATTTTTAATGTGAAATAAAATTATGAAATATACAACTTGGATAATTACCATTCCTAATGCAAAGATAGCAAATTTTGTCATAGTCCTTCCCACTGTTTGGCTATGGCTTTCTATATATTATTGGATTGGCCTTGCACACCCCTGTTTTAAATAATAAAATTAATTTAACAACAACAAAAACCCCTCCCACTGACTGGAAAATGCATCAGTTTATTTGAGGGCTATATAGTCTTTACTCTTTTTCTAGATATAGATCTTATAGGACTATCAGACAAATACACCTTTCAGCTTTCCCTCTTAATTTGTTTTTCTCCTTATAAGTAGTAAAGCAAACAAAAAATTTTCCAACAACCCCAGTAAAACTCTGTGATATAGAGCTGTCCCAAAAACCTTGTTTGAAAGCATATCTCATAAAAGTTCAGAAAAGGGAGAAAAAAATCTATACATTTTGTCAATGAAAGATGTGATCAGTCTATCAAATTGTTGGTGCAAACTTGAAATTTATTGCAGGACAGTGAATTTAAATGTTGAATATAAATGGCAGCAAAAATTCATTAACCAGAAATGAATGATTGGATGTCATTTTCTAGGTCTAATTCGTCTGCAAGAGCTCATCAAAGCCCCTTCAAGGTATAATATTAAAATCAAAATACGCCAATTGCCCTCTGGAAATAAAGATGCTCGACCATTACTCAAGGAGATGAAGAGGGGCAAAGAGTTCTTTGTGATATTTGATTGTTCACATGAAACAGCAGCTGAAATCATGAAACAGGTAAACAGGAGAGAAAGGCCCATGTCATTTGGAAAGCACAGAATTATTTGGGGGGGAGGGTGTTAAGCTTTCGTTCACTACCATAATCCCTCTCTGAGAGCATGAAAGTTCTTTCAGTCTTCCTGACTGAAGGAGAAATCCCTTTAAAAGTTATGATCAACATGTAGAAGATACTGAAAAACTGCCCTCTGGGATAGCACTCATCGCAACAGATATAAAGACTATGCACAGGGCTTTTTTTCCTCAAAGAATGCCCAGAACGGAGTTCCAGCACCTTTTTTGGATGGAATCTTGTAGGGTAGGCAAGGCGGGTTGTATAATGTGTGTGAGTTCTGGCATCTTTTTTTTTTTTTTTTTACAAAAAAAGCACTGATTATGCATGTCATAAGCCTAAGCACTATATAAATACCCGATTCTGTATATTTCACATGGCAGACATCTGATATAAAAAATGATGGATGGCAATAAATAACAAACTTAATTTTGTCCAACTGCTACTGACAGCTATCCTAATATATAACTTGTTCCCCCATGGAGTCATGCTTGACACCTTGCACCAATGAGAAGTTTAAAAATATTCCAGAATTTGTTGCATCCTCCTAACATGTATTTTTGCCAAAGCTATATCCTAGGTTTCAATTTTATGGATACAGTTTCTTGTTTAATGAAGAATTATATTTGATTATTGTTTGCCTGGGAGCTGCCAGTGTGAGCAAGGTAAAGGCTGCAAATAAATTTGTTCAAAATTGTGGCAGGTTAACAATTAACAACATAAACACAACCACAATAGATTGATGTAGGCAAAAGCAATAATTAAAATGGGAGGCCTCTTGGTCAAATAAGTGTTAACATGTAGTTGAAATCTTATCTCTAGATCAAAGTGTCAAGACCCATGTCTCTGAGAGTCAGACAGTTGTTTACAGTTAAATGTTTAGCTATCTCTACTGAATCCTACTGTATTTTGTATTATTAGAATCCTTTGAACCTTTGAGTTTGTAGGAAGAAATTAAAGCTATTTGTATACAAAGCAGTTATTCGGACATGGTTGAGGCAACATGTGTCATGTGTCAGCACATGATGTGGCTTGATGACTGAAAAAATGTTGTAAATTACTAGTGAGGAAATTAATTAATATTAGCATTGGGGGGGGTTATACACCGACATACATATATACACACCTGCTGAGAATATTATTAATGATTTAAACCAAGCTAATAAAAAACATAAAAACCCATTCAAACAGCAATGATTTATCTATCTAATGTAAACTAGAATAGAGGCCTCATTAGAAACTTCTTGAATTTTGTTACGGACAGTGATTATAAACAGATGGAAGGTTATCATAATGTACTGAAGTTATATATCATCTAGACAAGACTAACCTGTTCTGTACATTTTCAAGGTAATATGAATAGCTAAAGGAATTGAATTTTTA
Source organism: Protobothrops mucrosquamatus (assembly GCF_001527695.2). Lineage (NCBI taxonomy): Eukaryota > Metazoa > Chordata > Lepidosauria > Squamata > Viperidae > Protobothrops > Protobothrops mucrosquamatus. The sequence continues at coordinate 160,716 of NW_015386225.1, read as the reverse complement.
TAGCATTAGCAATAACATGATTGATATCTAAAATAAGCAAAGCTATACATTACAGAAAGCAGTATTCAGCTTTTGGTATATTTTAAATTCTGAAACAAATATTAGTTCTTTAGCCTAATCACCTAATAAATAGTTGATCCCTTAATTTTATAAATAATTGCAATCATTCTAAAATACTAATATAAATCATGTATAACTAGACTTCTTAAATCTCATGTAGATTTTTTATTCTTAAATTTCATTAGTCTACATGTTTGTTTTGCAACACCAGCATACAGTGCATATGGAGTCTTTCTCCGTAGATGTAGCTAGCTAAATATTATATTAATTTACTCCCATAAACTGTTAGGCAAAGTTCAAGATAACTCAGACTGAATATATTATTTCATAGTGTATATTGTAACAATAAGGGAGATGTTGAAAGTATCTTGAGATGTTGAAAAACCAAACCTTTAGTAATCTTAACATATGCCCAGGTAAAAGTTACTATCAAGATTACTGATAGTGCATACTGTGAAAATTCACTCAATTGTGAATGTTCATTCAAGGAAGAATTCATGATTGAGTGTCATAGTATGTTCACAAAACTTACTCAAATGAAGAATATAGAACACTTGGGATGCAGTGCATGGAATCAAGGCTGCAGAACTATTCCCAGCCTTTGACTCTGCAGCTGCATCTCAGTGACAACTCTGCTAAAGCAGGAACATATTTGAAGCAACATTTTGAGGAAGCCGTATATGGGTATGAATAAAAGTTCAGCTGAATACAGGCATTCAAATACTGAAGGTCAGAAATTCTAGCCAGCAAGTAACTGGCTCTTCATTTTGTAATAATTGCCTGTACCCAGTGCTTTTTTTCTAAAAAAAAAAAAAAAAAAGATGTCGGAACTCACACACATCATACAACCCACCTTGCCTACCCTACAAGGTTCCATCCAAAAAAGGTGCCGGAATTCCGTCCTGGGCGTTCTATGAGAAAAAAAAGCCCTGCCTGTACCAATAAAGCAATTTTATTAAAAGGACCTGTCTTTGAAATTGTGCATTGGAGTGAAAGTTAAGATATCAGAATTCCACACGAGTAAATTCTTTTTAAAATTCAGGATTTGTTCTGTTGCCATTAAGATTGAGAATTTTTATTTCAACCTGATAGAAAGCAGGCTAGATCTCATCACAGAATTTTTTCCACAAAGAAAGGATTCACTGGGAATCCTATGAGTTAATACTTCCCTTGATGGATTTTGTAACTTCTTTTGATCTCGAGAAAATTGTGTAGCAAGAATTGTACCAAAATTTATCATTGAGACTTTATATATTCTGACTTAGTTTCTGCTCTCTTAACTTTTTCTTTAAACCACAAGTTATATGAAAATAATTTATTATTAATGAAAACTGCACCATATGAGCAATTTTAGCTTATATCATTTCAGATTTTGCTTCTAAATGAAAGCTGTATCTCTAAATGTTCTGGTTAATTTGTCATTCACCGTACTGTATTGAATACAGAATACTGTTCTGTATTCTGCTAATATCTCATGGAAGAAAGAAATAGAATAAGTTGAAGGAAGCCTGACAAAAGTAATAAAGGAGTGCAAAGGAAATGAGAGAATTGGTACTTGATCGTTTCAGTGAGGTTCCAACTTTGTGCAGATAAGTCAGGATGGGAATATGTATATTCCCTATTTTTTAGCCATATATATAAGAACAGATATATTTTTCCCTATATTTTATCTATATGGGGCTAAAAATCTTTCCAAAGATTTCCGAAGCTTTAGCAGGCGTGTTCTAAAAGAATGAAACACATATATGTGCACCACACGAAGAGACATTTCATTAGAATGAGGGGACAAATTTGACTGTTCTATTTCTCTGACTTTCCGCATGATACATTACATCTTACTTATTTATTTATGTTTTTAAAACATAAAACATACCTTTTCAGAGAAGGGAAGGAGACTTACATGTTTTATCAGAAGGGAGGCCAGCAGAAAGAAAAGATGATGTTGCTCCATTTGGCATTGTTCATGCTTATCATTAGCATGCTGGCCTTGACAAAAAACCTCTGAGAAATGTGACTTCATCCCAAAGCCAATCGCTAGATATTTCTATGTGCATTAGAATAACAGCAGCTTCTTTCCTACTCTTTCCACACAGTGCCAAAGGGATGCCTATATTAAATTGATTGCTCTGGGCAGATAATAAAGAAATGCTCTCTATTATTCTTTCATTACATGGGGATATAGGATTACTAAGCAAATGCTACGAAAATCAGTGACCTGCTGTAATTACCTTTGAAAATAGGAAAGGTCTGTATATGCTGGTAGATACTTTGATTGATTGATAATACCTGAAGCATATACATGATTTATGATATCATTATTATATTATTAAAATGTAGACCTCATTGTTCAGCTTTGTTTCATCTTATGAGTACCCAAAGGGGCCCTTTGGAATTCCAAGCTATAGAATATTTCTGAATCTTTTTGTGGCTTATCCAGTTATGTATTTTTTTTACAAAATATCTGATTGTTCTGTCAACTGGACTACCATATATTTACATTAAAAGCCTGAACATAAAAAACTGCTCCATGATAACAGTATAAGACTGTCATCATGAAGATACAATCACTCTGCACTGTAGATGCAGCCCACACTTCAATACACCAGCCAGATATTTGCTGTTTTGAGGGTTAGAACTGACTGCTTTCTCCAAATTAAACATTATTACTTTAAAGGAGCTTTACCTAAAAACAAGCAAGCTTTATTGGAGTAATAATGTTTAATTTGGGGAAAGCAGTCAATTGTAACCCTCAAAACAGCAAATAGCTGACTGACGTATTAAATAAAGCTGGTTCCAATCACACATAATGGGAGGTTAGCATCCTGTTGTGGGTTTTACATTTCTCATGCCGATTCTTTTATTATAATACAGAACATTATACAACATGTGCTAAGGATTCAAATATTGTCTTATTTCATTGGTGTTGATTTCTATGCCTCTAATTTAGAGCAAACGAGACATGTATATTACCTGAAGAATAGCGAATGGCAGCTTCCCTTGTCGTACAAAGCCAGTCAAATTATTTAGCACCTGGTAGGGGAAGAAATCCCACTTACACCTTTTCCTTTTCCTGGCAGTGTAAATGCAATGGTAATAAATTTAAAATCATTGCTGTTATATCCTGACATTCAAAATCCACTTCCTCAGGTAGCTGTTTTATTCTGCCGACCATGAACTGCATCAAAGATTTTTACTTTGATATTTCTACGCTCCAGGCCAATTTATTTACCTTAAAGTTATATCAAAAAGTTCTCATCCAAAGGACAGCAGGTGATGATGACTTGTCTGTGGTTATCGTAATTATTGCAAAGCCATTAATAGTATAAATAAATAGGCATAGATTTTTCAGCTACATGCATACTGCCTTGCATTACTCCTCTGCACTATTCCATAGTCTATGAAGATAATGTAACAGTGTTGTTTGGTATATTAGACCCTAGGGTTTCACGATGTGAGCTTACTGGGATTCTTTAGACTGAGAAAGAAAGAAAGAAAGAAAGAAAGAAAGAAAGAAAGAAAGAAAGAAAGAAAGAAAGAAAGAAAGAAAGAAAGAAAGAAAGAAAGAAAGAATAATGTGAATGCGGGCAATTTTCTATGATTAGAGCTTTACTTCTGGCTCAGAAGAATTTTTTTAAAAAACACCTGATGGATTCTGCAGTCTAAAAGAGTTTAAAAACTGCAGCACTACAGAATCAATTATTATTACCTGTGCTGTGTTTTTCACTTTGGTTCATCTCCCCACTTTATTCTTTCTCAGATTCTCTCCATGGGAATGATGACTGAATATTATCACTTCTTTTTTACAACTCTGGTAAGATACTTCAGTAACTCTTTGTACCAGTACCACAGAAATAGCTGAAGAGCTTCTTTTATGGCAGTGTTTTATGTACAGCCATAGTATATTTAAAAAAATAAAATTCTGCTAAAAAATGACAGCAGCTTGTAGTCAGATCTTGTAAACAAGGTGGCTTGGCATATCCATCACAATCAGCAATTCACTCACTCTGTTTTCATCTCTCTTCAATCTGCTAATTAATTCAGCGAAGAACTCACACTTTAATACCGTAGCATATCCTTGAAAATATTGGGCAGAAGGAAAAGACCAAAGCTTCTGGTCTACTCTGAAATTTGTAATGATTTGGTCATAGAGTAACTATCCCCAACCAGGAACTCTGGGAACATGTGATCATGTTGGCTGTAAACAATACACTTTTATAATCAACGCAGATGGAGTACGTCCAGTAGGTGAATGCTGAACTAGCCTTCCTTAAAGTTTCCATAGGACTTCTCTAAAACTGAGGGATGGGTCAGAAAATCAGACTAGTATCCTTAATTGTTTCTGTTTATATTTAAACTGAATCAAAAACACTACCATTGTTTAGGTTTTTAGTATGTTATTGACTTAGAGCAATCCATATTATTCAAGAGTTTTATTAAATGAAGGCAGAGTGTTTCAAAATGAAAATAAAGGCAACTTCTCAAAGAATTATTACGTATCAGAGGGTTATCTTTTATGGACAAAAGTTATAATATTGTTATAAAAAACCTATTTTAATATTTTTTAAAATAAATTATTATTAATAATTTTCATAAATGTTACATTCTCACATTGAGAAGACATTTAAAATAAACAGAAAGATCTGTTTCTTTGTTTCTTTTTCTTTCCTCACTAAATTATTTCTACCATTGTGAAAGATGAGAATGTTCTACAGGTAGTCCTCGACTTACAATCACAACTGAGCCCAACATTTCTGTTGCTAAGTGAGTTTTGCCCCATTTTATGACCTTTCCTGCAACAGTGGTTAAATGAATCACTGCAAATATTAAGTTAGTAACACAGTTGTTAAGTGAATCTGGCTTCTCCATTGACTTTGCTTGTCAGAAGGTTGCAAAAGGTGATCACATGACCCCAGGACACTGCAACTGTCATAAATATGAACCCGTTGCCAAGCATCTGAATTTTGATCATGTGACTATGGGTACGCAGCAATGGTTGTGTGAAAAACCATCATGTCACTTTTTTCAGTGCCATTGTAACTTTGAATGGTCACTAAATGAACTGTTATAAGTTGAGGACTACCTGTAATTCACGCCAGAGCATACAGTAGTGGAATGAAATTAAACATATTGTTTTGGTTGGTAAAAGTATTATTTGCCTATGAAGGATAAAAATGCTAAATATATGCAGCTCTAGATAGATGAGAGAGATAAGAGGGGAGGGAGGGAGAGAGATATTTACATATTGCAGGGGTTCCTAAACTTTTTACCATCATAGCTCCTTTAGTATAATTTTAATATACACACCACTCCTAAAATCCATCACCAACATGAATACAATTGAATAATGAATACAATATAATGAAACCCTGAGAAGGATGGATTTGTTGTAAGAGTATAATTAAAAGATTCTTCACAATACCTTTGGACTAAGTCTGTATTTGCTCAAGGGAGGAACACCTCACAGTTTGGGAAAGCCTGATTTCCATCATTTTAAAATGTGCTTTGCCTACTATAATTTATTATATATTATTATAATTTATTAAACAATCACAATATTCCAAACAATGGGAATGGTTAAATAGATGTCAGACAACACTGATAGTATTGTTTCATGAAAATTAATATAACTGGAATTATAGATTTTTACTATAACAAGACTTTTTCATGAAACAAATTTCACTCCCTAACAAATGATTTATACTCTTTCATGTTATGTTATTTATGACATGATGTTGAAATGTGCCACACAAATTAATATCACATAAATTAGTCCTTATATTCCTGCTTTGCTAACCTCTAAATCACATGGAACTGCTTCTTTGCTGATCTAATACATACATCAGATAAATTGACAATAATTTACCCTGGTAGCAGGCAAGAGAAATACTGAGCTTCTAAATTGTAAAAATATATATTTTTATAATGTTGTTGACTTTTTCAAGGGATGAACCAATCAATTTGTCATGATTCTCTCTCTCTCTCTCTCTCTCTCTCTCTCTCTCTCTCTCTCTCTCTCTCTCTCTCTCTCTCTCTCTCTCTCTCTCTCTCTCTCTCTCTGTGTGTGTGTGTGTGTGTGTGTGTGTTTGTAGCAGAAACATTATTATAAAAATATTATAAATTAGCATATATATTCCAGGGCACCTTGCTTAGAATATAATATTGCAAATATCTGGAGTTCCGGGTTAACACAAATCATATCTATGATATCTAATAAATCATATTCAGCTCATCATTATTTAGATTTAATAATATATGCACTGTCTAGAAAACTTGGACAAATATATATATATTTAATATCAGTAGGGATTTGGCAGAAATTCCGAAAGTCAAAGATCAGATTTCATATTTAGCTGTATTATTTCAGTTTTAAATTTACATGGGTGGTATTTGTTGATAGAAAATAGTATTTTCTATTTTGGACAATTTCAGTTTCTCTGCTCAAAGAATAATACAAGGATAATTAATTGGAAGCTACATTATTGATATAAAGCCCTACTAACCCAGTGTGGCACTTTCATTCTACTGGATTGAAGTAATACAAAGTGATTCCTTTTATCTTTAATACCTTGTTTTTTTTTCTTTTGTTGTTGTTGTATCACCAACAAAAGGATTTGTTTGCACTAGACCTGGAACCCTATAGGTACAGTGGAGTCAATATGACTGGATTTCGTCTGCTCAACATTGACAATACACAAGTGGCTTCTGTTGTTGATAAGTGGTCAATGGAAAGATTACAGGCACCACCCAAGCCAGAGACTGGACTCCTGGATGGCATGATGACTGTAAGTGACAAAACACTATCTGAAAGGAAATAAGAAGTTATATTATTTTAGTCACAAGCGAATTCTAAGTGAGTCAGTGACATAAAAAGCAATAACTTGAAGAGTATTGCAGCTGCTCTGTGTTCATAGGCAAATATGTGGTTATATTAACGAGCTGCATGAGATTTGGAGCATCTTTGGAACCAATGTAATTGCAATCATGTTAAACCAATTGAAATCAGTCTGCAAACTGATTCCTTTCAAGATGCAGTTAGTCCAAAACTTCTATAGGGCAAAGTGTTTTGTACAGAAAGAAAGTTAGGAAAGGCTAGTTCATGCTGTATTTTTATAGATGGCTACAACTGAGCCATAAATGGAAATAATTTTGCAAAAAGTAGCCCTAATGCCTTTGAATAATTCTGTAGTTCTTTGAACAGTTCTGCATTTTCAGCAATGCTGTAGAAAGTGAGACAACCCAGAATTCTGCTCTTTAGAGTACAAGGCAGTGTTTACCTGCAAATGCATTGAAAACAATGTTAGTCCAAGAATTTCTGTTATCATAAGAGCATGATGTTTCACTTAATGACTGTGCCTCTTAATAATCAAGTTGCTGGTACCAATCTGTCTGATGTTGTTCTTATATCCTAAAGTCTCCTCTCTTGCATCCAGTATTCTAAAGAAAAAAAGAATAAGAAACTACCGTATGTTGTTAAACAATTCAAAGTGATTCTCAATGTACGGATTATGCTTAAATTTGTTCTTGCTTGTGAGAAGTTTGAAGCTCATAGTGTGATGATAATATATTGGACTAAGTTAGGAAGATGAAGATTCAAGCCAACCCTCAGCCATGGAATGTCACTGGATGACTTTGGACCAGTCTTCAAATTCAATTTTGTGCTTCTAGAGGAAAGGCAAGATATAACAAAATACAGGAATAGCTCACATGTAATACTAATTTGTTGTATTGATTGAGACTTCAAAGGGATTCCAGAGTTGTACTGCAATTAAAGGTAACTGATAAATTCATATCACCTATGTTTGCAATGATCTATGTAGGCTAATGAAATGGAGGAGTAATCTGTTAATTTCTGGAAGATTTGCAAGGCTAGCATAACTACAGAGTGGATTAGCTTAGCTGTTACACAATCCTGTTATTATCTCATCAGGATAATCATGCAGCTTTCCTGCTTCTTTCACTAAATTTTGTATGTCAAGGAAAATGACACTATTTTGTACTCGTAGTCTACTGCATTTTTCCCCTTTAGGAAAATGTTATTCAGAATTGAAAAAATCAGAATAGCACAACAGTAGGTTATTAACAATCTGCCTCAAAAAAACAAAGCCATTTTTCTTTTTCAATTAACTTTCAAATTAACTGTGAAGCTTAATAATAAATAATGCTACATTTCACTCCAGGTTTTAGTCTTTTAACCAAATCACAAGGAAAGACCAATTAAACAATGTAAGGCTCTCAACAATTTAATGTTAGCAAATTTTAATTAGTGACCTGATTCAAGGACTTGCTGGTCCAGAAAACAAATGTTTAAACTTAGGCCTACAGCTGCTTTATCATGGATAATTTATTATAAAGCCATAAATGTATTGCGTAAAGAAATCATATGTGTTAAGTCCGGAGAATAATGGCGCTTGAGACGAAGCATTTCTAACAAGTCTTTATTCTCTACTTCCAATCTACAAACAACCCAAGCCCAGAGGCGCGCAAGCCTCTATATATACCCTCCGATCCCCGGGCAATTCCAACCAATAACAAGGCAGTCTTTTCCCGCCTTGCGCATGTGCGCAAGGCCGGCGCCGCTCAGTCTGGTCCCGGGCAGCTTTTGCAAATGCCCGGGACTCTTGCAACTTTCCACGCCTGCTTCTGCAGGCACGGGACACAACACCCCTCCCCCCTAGATAAAATAATGCTGCGCCCAACATGGACGCCACCTTTGGTAGAAGGGTGTGAAGGAGCCGCAGTAGCATGGCGAATCATGTTGTTTTGTAGAAACTCCTTCTGTTGACCCATGCAGACCGCAGCGATGTGGCCTTTCTTTCCGCACGCTCGGCAAATGGCGGAACGGAACTGACATTCCACTCACTTGTGGCGACCACCGCATCCGAGGCAACGAAGCTCAGCTGGGCCCTTGTCCTGACGATCTTTGGACCTCCTCCCAGCTGCTTGGTACCGCTTGTCCACCTCCTTGTGGATGGTTGCAGTCACTGGAGTGCTTCGAGTGGGCCGCAAATTCTTGACCACTCCACTTGCAGATTCTTCTGCCGAAACCTCTCGCAGAGCATCTTGGAAAGAGACATCTTCCATGGCGAACAGCTTCTGCTGTAAGTCTCTGTTCCTCAGTCCGCACACAAAACGATCACGCAGTCTTTCCTCTAAGTCCTTGAAATCACACGGCTTAGCAGCACTTCTCAAAGCTGCAATGTATTCTTTTGCTGATTCCCCAGCTCGCTGATCCCTCTGTTGAAATGTGTGCCTCCAAGCCATGACAGATTGCTTGGGCTGGAAGTGTTCCTTTAAAACTTTCTTCAGATCGGAGTACGACACCGTTTCCAGCGAGGTCAGGGCGATTAGGTTCTCGGCGATCTCAAAGGCGTCTTGCCCACAAACGCACAACATTGTGGCAGCCTTTAAGCCTTCCTCCCTTATCTGGTTTACGCGGAAGTAAGTCTCGACTCTTGCAACATAAGATTCCCACCTCTCGGGGTAAGAGACGTCGAATTCCGCTAAACGCCCAACTTTCGCCATGATCGAGGATCAGAGTCTTCTTCAGCCGCACGCACCCTCCAGCGATTTCGTACGGGCAGGATAACGTTGACTTCCATGCCGTTTTCCTCTTCCGGACTTCTTTGGGTGAGTCTTCAAGCTTCCCTAGCTGTATAGACTGAATCCCACCTTCGTCACCAGTGTTAAGTCCGGAGAATAATGGCGCTTCAGACGAAGCATTTCTAACAAGTCTTTATTCTGTGCTTCCAATCTACGAACAACCCAAGCCCAGAGGCGCGCAAGCCTCTATATATACCCTCCGATCCCCGGGCAATTCCAACCAATAACAAGGCAGTCTTTTCCCGCCTTGCGCATGTGCGCAAGGCCGGCACCACTCAGTCTGGTCCCGGGCAGCTTTTGCAAATGCCCGGGACTCTTGCAACTTTCCGCGCCTGCTTCTGCAGGCACGGGACACAACAATATGCCTACACAGAAATTCACAAACCATAGGAAGGAAATCCTGCAGTGAATGTTTGGGTAAGAATAAATTGAAAGAGAAACACAAGGGATAACTTCATGCAAGTTATCTACCAGGACAGCAGAAGGTATTGGTAAGATTATTCTATATAAGATCACCAGATTTTCAAAGACAAGTATGATAGCAAGAAATTTCAGCTTAGTTTACATCTGCTGAAAGTCTCTACTAAAAAGTCATTGATTGAGTTTGGATCTACAGTCTGCCTCAGCTTGTAGGTGGTTTACGAAATACAATACTAACAACAAAAGATTAAAAATAAGAAATCACATGGAAAAAAGGCTGGAAAAAAGCCACCAACCATTCAGAAGATCAAAAAATCACACAAGAGATTATAATACTCAATTCAGGGTAGATTTCAGGGGAGAATGGTTGAAAAAGGCCATTTCGGAGACCCACCAGGTGACCTTGTTTAATCAATGACAACTATTTTAGAATGTATGTGATGGGCAGACAATACTATTTGAATTCTCAATTAACCACAGGAATACGGTACTTGACGAAATGTTAATCGTAAAACTTAATTGACTCTTCAAATGACTGACGATTATGTCGAGTGTTTTGTCTCCACAATGTATCTCTACTGTACCTCATAGTAAAACACCCACCAGTCCTCCACGTACTTAAATTATACCTCCACTGGTCAAAGTAGTCGAGTTCTTGACAATCGGAAAGTTCTATCTTCAGTCAAAAAGCACACTTATAAGTATTAATACTGTTTTTAAAATTAACAGAATTGTGCAAGATGGAAACTATTTATCCCCTTCCCTTTCTTTTTACTTTCCAGAAAATAGGGAGGCCCCCTTCTGAAATGCTTCCCATGCATGCCCCTTTCTGTGGACTAAGACAGGGGTCCCCAACCCCCAGTCTGTGGACCAGCACTGGTCCATGGCATGCCAGAAACTGGTCTGCAGAAACAAGTGAAGCCCCATCCACGAGTTGCAGGCAGTACATGAAGCCATGCCCCCTCCAGTCCGTGGAAAAGCCTCTCTCCACAAAATCAGTCCCTGATGCCCAAAAGGTCGGGGGGGGGGGCGGCGGCACTGGACTAAGATAGCTTTTATATGATAGTAGTCCTGCCCCTGTCTCTTCTTCCTGTCTTCCTTCTTCTCCTACATACTATTATAAGGACTCTGACCACTTCCTCAGAAGTCAAGCTCAGACTCTTCCCACATAATCAGACAAGATCACTTTTCTATCTAACAGAATACAAACTCTGCCCAATCAAAGTCCAACTGTGCAAGAATATAGGAAACATATATCAGATGTTAGAATATTCATCTCCAAAGCAGCTTATCCTTTTCTAGCAAGAAATGAATCACAGTATAAAATCATTTGCTAAAAGATGGATGGAAAATAATTTCAACAAACAAATAAGACCACCAGTTTATTGTCTGGTGGATTTAATAATAATAATAATAATAATAAAGTTGGAAGGGATCTTGGAGGTCATCAAGTCCAACCCCCTGCTCAGGCATGTAACCCTATACCATTTCGGACAAATGGCTGTCCAGTTTCTTCTTAAAAACTTCCAGTGTTGGAGTATTCATCACTTCTGGAGGCAGGTTGTTCCACTGGTTAATTGTTCTAATTGTCAGGAAGTTTCTCCTTAGTTCTAGGTTGCTTCTCTCTTTGGTTAGTTTCCATCCATTGCTTCTTGTCCTGCTTTCAGGCGCTGTGGAGAATAGCTTGACTCCCTTTCTTTGTGGTAGCTCCTGAGATATTGGAACACTGCTATCATGTCCCACCTCGTCCTTCTCTTCATTAAACTAGACATACCCAATTCCAGCAACCGTTCCTTATATGTTTTAGCCCTCCAGTCCCCTAATCATCTTTGTTGCTCTTCTCTGTACTCTTTCTAGAGTCTCAACATCTTTTTTACATCATGGTGACCAAAACTGGATGCAGTATTCCAAGTGTGGCCTTACCAAGGCATTGTAAAGTGGTATTAATACTTCACGTGATCTTGATTCTATCCCTCTGTTAATGCAGCCCAGCACTGTGTTGGCTTTNCCCAGTGTTCAAGTCTGTCCAGATACTCCTGTATCCTAAGCCTGTCTTCTGGAGTGTTGGCTATTCCTGCCAGCTTGGTGTCGTCTGCAAATTTGATGAGTTCCCCATCTATCCCCTCGTCCAAATTGTTGATGAAGATGTTGAAGAGCACTGGGCCCAGAACAGAGCCCTGAGGCATCCCACTACACACTTCCCTCCATGTAGATGTGGTTCTATTGAGGACCACATGCTGAGTATGGCCGGTCAGCCAGCTACGGATCCATCTGGTGGTGATGCTGTCTAACCCATCTAACTTGATAAGGGTGGCTAAAGGGTGGGTCCATGTATTTATAAGGGTGGATAAATAGCCCATCCCCAGTTGCCATTGTAGTCATAAACTCTTGAGAATAAGGTGGTTTGTTATCCTTGACCTAACTGTCATCAAAAGAGGGAGTTTGTTAAAGGAAGTGACAAGAATCTTGGGAGAACTTGCCCATGTTATGGTAAGGAAGGAAACAATAGAGAAGAGTCACCTTCTATATTATATTTCAAGATTGGATTTATAATATTTTTGCATGGAAGGTAAGCCAGATCTAATAGTTGAATGGGTGATGGAGAAAAGTAACTTGAAAGGTTAAAATAAGTTAAACAAGATGCTTGAAGGACAGTTGCAAAATTTGTAATAGAAAGAAATGAGAAACATTTAAAATAGATAAAGAGCTTTCTAAAATTTGGGATGGGTGGGGAGAAAGGAATGTATAGGAAATATATTTTTAGATATCTTCTGAAAAATACTCAAACAACAAAGGCTTGAAGGGGTATGACAGACACAAAAGGAAAACAAGGGAAGCATAAGCTTATTATAAAGAGAAATGGCTGTATTGGTAATGTGTGGGGAGGAAGAATGTTTTAACATTAGTCTTCTTTCAGAAAAGAAATGAAGTCATAGTTAGCCATGATTTTGCCAGTAGTGAAGAAGAGATGTACAGCTGAAAACAAAGAAAAGTGAAAAGAACACTTAATTACTTTACATGAATTCAGGCAAGTCATTACAGCTAAATGAAAGACAGCCAGTTTGGTATTGTGGTTAAGGCAGTGGACCAAACACTGGGAGACCCAGCTGGGTGACTTTGGGCCAGTTACACTCTCTGAACTTGGCAATGGCAAACCACTTTCAAACTATTGCCAAGAAAACTGCTTGGACGTGTCCAGGCAGTCATCAAGAGTCAACAAGAACTCAAAGGCACCAAATGGGGGGGGGGAGAAATGAATTTCATCCTAAAGGATCAGTTTAGGATACAGTTGATCACTAACTGTAAGGTGAGAAGAATTGGTGAGCTATTGATATCCCAGAAAAACTGGAGGAGATCTGTACTTTCGTATAAGAGCAAACAATGTCTCTAATGTCCCTATTTTCAGGAAAGGGAAGAAGGAAGACCTGGAAAATTACAGTCCTATCAGCTTGATATCTGCATTATACTGGGCACATTCCTCCAACAGATTATGAAATAACATACTTGGGAATACTTTGATAGGAATGCAACAAAAGCCACAACTTGAGACAATAATCCAATCTCCTTTTTGTGAATTATTAGCTTACTATTTTTGAAAAATGCCATAGATATTGTGTGCCTGACCTTACTATTCAATAAAATCACTCATCATTACTTATTAAATTGCAGTGATACAACTATTAGATGACTTCATAGTTGGCTGAATGACAACATCCAGAGAATTGTCATAGATAGCTCCATATCAACTTGGATATAGCAGTGAGTCAAGTGCCACAAGCCCAGGCCTCTGTATGGGCCCAGAGCTATTCAACATTTTTATTAATTGTCTGTATGAAGAGATGAGCTATTCTTCAGCCCTCATAACATGAAAAAAACTGGCCAAGAACTACAGCTGACCCCAACATTCCTAAGGCTTTGAAGACAGTTTGGCTAAAAATGTAAAGTTTTAAAGTGTAAAAGTTAGGAAACCTCTGTTTCTTGTATGCTGTTTCAATTACTTTTTCGATTTCTGCTTTCCTGTATACTTCCCAAAGTCTTGCAATTGGTTTCAATGTATAAACAAAAAAACCCCAAAAGATTAAATTGGCAGAAAACATAAAATTAGGAGGAATAGCTAGCACTAGGGGGAAAAAAGATTTCTAAAACATGCTCCCCCTCACCTGCTTTTTGTTTTTTGTTTGTCTTTTCCCCAAAACAGACAGAGTCAGCTTTGATGTACGATGGTGTTTACATGGTAGCAGTAGCGTCCCAGCGGGCCTTCCAAATGACAGTCAGTTCCCTCCAGTGTCACCGGCATAAGCCATGGCGGTTTGGAACTCGTTTTATGAATCTGATAAAAGAGGTATATATACATATATATTGGTTCTTCTTGGCATCAAAAATGATGCTTTCTTTACCTTTACTGAATATGGTCTATCTTCTTCATAATGTTCAATGCCTTTTCAGTGTCCCGATATACTCAATTTTCCTTCTTTGACAATGAAGCATCATGTTAAGCATTGCCAAAATTTAGTTTAGTTTATTATAAAGTAAAGGAGAATTAAAACATCAGTAATCCTGATCTCAGAATTAATCAAGAAACTATTGAATTTCAACTACTGGTAAATTTCTATTTGTTGTGAGCTTGGGAAACTGAAACAATTATTCTTTTTTTCAGAATTACCTCAAAAGAATGCATTTGTTGAAATGCAGAAAATGAATGGTCTTGTTTTCAACTATCACTTTTTCCTGAAAGTTCATTCATTCTTTCTCATAAAGAAGGCAATATTCAAATTTATGCAGCATATGTCTACAATTCTATTACAATTCTTATGTACTAGAATTGCCATCAATTGCCCTGTGTGTTACACAGGGAAACTCAATCCCTCCTTCCTTCCTTCCTTCCTTCCTTCCTTCCTTCCTTCCTTCCTTCCTTCCTTCCTTCTCTTTTGAGATGTCAGTGTTTTCAACTAGATTTTATATACCTAGATAGACAACTGAGTGCTATAACAGCTGAATTGGATACCTAGAGCTAAAATCTAGATCCTCTTTTGATTACCTCAGAATCTTTTCATACCACAGGACTTTTGGGAGGGAAATTGGATAGTTCATTTTGTATAAGTGTGTGTTTGGGTGGATATAAATGCATATTATTTTGCTAAATGGATTTCCTTCTGACCTTAGAATTTACAGTTCCTCACATTAGCACTAAAACTTTTACAGATGCTATGAATAACGAGGTGGAATAATCACAGGCTAGATTTCCTATTTTAAGAATATGGATACAGTTTGGAAAATTTGAGAAACAGAACGGCACATTCAAATTGTATTGTATGTTGTACTATTGTACTATTGATCTAAAGG
The DNA here is from genome assembly GCF_001527695.2 of Protobothrops mucrosquamatus. NCBI lineage: Eukaryota > Metazoa > Chordata > Lepidosauria > Squamata > Viperidae > Protobothrops > Protobothrops mucrosquamatus. Next base: position 145,293 of record NW_015386225.1, on the reverse strand, counting down.
TAATCCATTTATTTCTATTGCAATAAAAGATTAATTTTTAAGTCCTATTTGTGTTATATTTACTATTAACAGGGCCATATACTAACCTGACAAAAGTAGACACATCTCCCATAAATCAGATCTGTATTTGAGCAACAACATATCTTAGAATGATTACAAACTTTAAATACCACATAATTTTTCACTGGCCTTTTTTGATGGTTTGCATATAGAAGAGATTGAACAAAGTAATTGTCTATGCAGCACAGGAAATACCAAAAGAGGAATCTATATTTTTTTAAATTGCAATTTCTATGAAGACACTTATTATTTGTTGGCTATCTGATAAACTTCCAAGAAATACAGCAAGATGATTTTCCTAGCTGAAAATAGTCTGTTTTAAAGTTTTATATTTCTAAATAAAGTCCACAATATTAAAAATATAAATTCTGACTTGATAGATTTTTCTTGATAGAAATCACCACCATCACCATTTCAGGGTTGGAAAGCAACTATTTGTCTGTCTGTCTGTCTGTCTGTCTGTCTGTCTGTCTGTCTGTCTGTCTGTCTGTCTGTCTGTCTCTCTCTATCTATCTATCTATCTATCTATCTATCTATCTATCTATCTATCTATCTATCTATCTATCTATCTATCTATCTCATGCCTTTATTCTTTTTACAAATAACTCAAGCTGGCAAACATATCCAACATATCTTCCTTCTCCTATTTTCCCCATAATAACAACACCATGAGATAGGTTGGACTGAGAGAAAGTGATCCAAAATCACCCAGCTGGCTTTCATGGCTAAGGCAGGACTTGAGCTCATGGTCTTTTGGTCATCTCATTAACATTAGTTGCAACTTTTAGAAAACATATACTTAAAAGTAACTTTGCAGATATCTAACAATGTCCAAGTTCCACAAAAAGACCAAAAAAACAAAAACAAACCCACCAGAAAAATATAGCAATCTCTTTCCTCACATTTATTTTCCTTTTCAAATCAATTAGCCTCAGAAAATTGGTCAGGATCATAAGGTCACTGTCCATCTTTTTCAGTGTATTGTATAATCTTTTCATTTAGCTTAAATAATTGTTCCTAAACGTGTCCCCTCCAAAATATTTTCCTAAAACAGCTGCTGAATGAGCAATAATAATAAATAAGCTGTACATAAAGATATATCATATTCACCATTTGATCTACACTTGGCTATTTTTTCTTATCATGGCAAGATAATTTGCTAGATTTGAAAGAAAAGCTGAATGCTGAAAACCCAAAAAAACCCAAAACAAAACAAAACACCAACCCACCACATATGTAGAAACAGAAACACCAAGCTGCAGAACAGATTTCAAGACCATCTTTATAATTTGTAACAAATTGTTGGTTTTAAAACCATATTGAAATCAATTTTCCCATAATGTTAGTGACAAAATTCAGTCATTTTGTCTGTTTGTTTGGAACACTTATATGATTATTTAATGAATGAACATATGAAGATTTGGAATTGGAATTAGGAGCTGCCAGGCTCTTTGTGACCCTTACACAGAATAAATAGGTTGCAGTATTACAAGGTCACAGATGAGTAAAGTTCCTCTTCACTTTCTACACACATATAGGCAGAGTTTATTCTGTTGTGAATACAAGTGCATTCTTTATGCTCTCATCATATGAGTGCATAGCTGCTTTCTATGTGTTCTATGTCAGAATAACAAGGACACACATTTACATATTGGGTATTATGGGTGCTGCATTTTTATATATCCTTGTTTTCAGAAATTCAGTGCACATCCATCTTAAACTGTATCAGAACAGTCATTTGTCTAACAAAAAGTAATCATCAAATCAACTTTCAGTCCTGTTATATGTGCCTTTCTGTGTGTGAACCTAACTGGTATACATTGCATTGCTGTGATGTGACAGAGCTTTGTGTAAGCATAAGAGTTAATTTCTTCTGCAAAAGGAAAGTTTGTATCTTTGGAACTTTGCAGAACTTCCCTTCTGTGGACCGAAGGGAGGGGAATTCCTGAACTGGAGAACTAGAGAAACAAAGTTTGGATTCTGAAGATCTGAACTCCATTCCTGCACTGTTCAGGTTCTTCTGTGCATGGAAGGGAACTGCCAGGCTACCTTTGGCAGGCAGCTCTTTTGCTCTGTCTGTTTACACAGTCGCTTAACAGCCGCAACTATAAGAGACAGTACTACATCCCTTAAGCCAAGGTATGGTGTGGGTAACTACTTAGCTATTAATGAAATGATAAGTTAAGGAAAAGTACTGAATTAATCAAACAAGGGTATTTTAATCAGTTTCAAAAGTAATTATACTAAGGAATAGAAGTTGCCCATCTATTTTTGATAGATTTATAAAAGCTGAGGCTAAACATACTGCACATAATCATATTTCTATCTCCCTGTTTATCTGTTTTTTTAGGGCCGCTGGAATGGTTTGACAGGACGGATTTCTTTCAACAAAACAGATGGTTTAAGAAAAGATTTTGATTTGGATATCATCAGCCTGAAGGAAGAAGGAATGGAAAAGGTAACCAGTTTGGTACCATTGTATTCCTAATGTGACTCAGATAGTACAGTCAGCAAGACTGTAGATATTTAAAGGCCTAGTGGACTACAGGTGGATATATTGCTACCTATACCATAAGCTGACCAAGTCACATTGAAATGAATATTCAAGGCCTTTCTCTACCACTACCTTCTCATAGCAAACTATGTAAAAAAAAATTTTTTCTCAGATTGAAAAAAATATTGCTATGGACCCATATCATATTATTAAAAATAACTTATATTGGCAGCAAACATAAGAGAATAATGTATTAAAATGAAATACCATAAAAGTGGAAGACTGCTATTGTTTTCTTCTGAAAAAGATAAGATAAGCAAATTGTGTTGTTTTTCTTATTCCATATACTAATATAAATTTAGATATAAGGACAATATCTTCCTTTAGCACTTACCATTATGCCAGGTAGAGACCACGACTATTTTAAATTGTGCCTACATTCTGCCATCATTCTTTAAATTATTTTTTAAATATATTCCCTGCAGCATTATAGACCATAGTACTTTTAAGCAGGTTAATCTGGAGACGGCTCTATGTTATTCATAATTTGAAATGGGGATAGTAACATTTCACAAATGCCTTATTGTGAACAATTTTCACAGTATTATGCATTGGCTTAGAACTATCCCATCCATTTCTGTTATCCTAAAAAAGAAGGAAATGTTTTCATTTTAAAGAAAAGTAAATTTGATAAGCTTTGTATCAAGCTATCCTAAGAACATTAGCATCCTCTTGAAAGAATCTTGTTTTTCAGAGGCTTTGCGCAAGATCAGCAAATCAAATAAATTTGTTTCTATATATAGAGAACATTTTTTGAACAATGTGTAATATAATGTAATAGATTTCCAACCTTAACTTATCTTTTCTAGTTGATTTGCAAATCCTCTTTTTATCTGGAAAAAATGATTTGTGCATTCATGTGGCTGACTTTTCATCTTAAGCATATGTTTCCCTATGAGAATTCGTTATCTTTTTTTTCTTCCTCAAATTTTCAAAACTATTATAACTATCATAAACAAAATGATAAGAAAACAAAAAACTTTTTTTTTTACTCTTCCAAAATAAGAAAATGACTTTTGGAGTATTTTGCTAACACAGTAAAATCTAAGACAGGACATTGCTTTATTGTCTTATTTTCTTATTTATTTGTTACCAAAGTGTTCCTTCTATGTTCTCTACCAAGGTTAGAAGGAGACTTCTCTGGGCTCATGATAAACCCCACATCTCATTGTATGTGATCAATAGTACCTATATTTGAGGAGCTTGCACACACAAGTTGCTTTTGGAGACAACAGCAAGCAATGATGGCACAGTACAGGTCTGGCCTGCAAGAATTAATAACCACTAACGGACAGCAAAGAGTTAAGCATTTAGGTATCTCTTTGCTATTGTTTAGTGGTTCCCCCTGGTGCTCTGATCCACTCATTGGGCCACGTAAGGAAATACTGAAGTTATTCTATGCTGGCTACAGCAGGCCATGATCTGGTTTGTTATATTGAAAAGCTATCACTTTTATAGTTCTGCCATTGTTCACCATTTTCTCTCTGAAATTATTCACAAGGCTTTCAAGAAAGCAATTGTAATAGAAGATAAGGCTCCTCCATGCAGCCCTATCTTGACGGTGGGTTTTTGTTTTGTTTTTGTTTTAAAAAAGATGCTTTTTAGTGTATTATAGCGCTTTTCCTCAACTGGTCCAATATGCCCCAATGTATTTAAAGCTTCTAAACAAAGGTTGTTATTTATACTATTACTCCAACCAAATTCAGAGAATATCCAACACAAGGCACAATATGGTGTGTTGTTCATCCTTTTTAGATGGGCTTGCAAGACTTGATATTACTGTCATATGCTCTGCATTATCTCACCTATTTGTGTTGTATGCAATTCTTCGTATCAAGGTCATTGATGTAGGCTTCTCCAGAGGGGCTGTCAATTGGCACAAAACATAAAAGTCGCTTCTTCAATGAAGCAGTACTGAAAAATGATGCATAACTGATCTTTATTTAAAAAAAAATGCCAGGTATAGGATTAATAAGCTATAAGTTCTACACATTCTTAATTTCCTGAATTATTGTTGTACATATCTCATTCATCTTTAGTTCAATCTGTTTACCACAGAAATGTGAAAAGGTATGTGAAAGGTTGACTTTATTTTCATGCTCTGTCACGCACTGCCCAAGAATAAGATCCAATTGGACACTAAGATCCAGTGTTCTAAGATAAGATCCATTATGGAGTGATCCCAAACTTGGATCTCATTGTGGAATGGAATCACTTGTTTTGTAAGAAACTTTGTAACATACTTAATTATGTATGTCTAATATGTGAGTTCTCTGCATATTTGTTCTGTAAATACTAGGACATAACACCCTTCAAAATACAGTATTTCCTACCTTTTCATATTTCTTTCCATTTAAAAATCCCCTTTTACAAAAGCATATTTTATATTTGTGAATCAGTGGACGTTTACAGTATAGATAAAACAGAAAATATTTCCTATTGATTTAGCAGCCATTTCTAGCTACATCTCTCTCTACTATCTAATGTTCAGACCAGTTCAGAGGATGCCAAACAATGCTTTAATTTTGTAAACGTTTGTGCTACTCAATCCTATTCTGATTTCGCATTGGAACTCTGAGGATATTGAGAGTTTCTATCGACAAATACATTTTGCATTTCTTTAATAATTTCTGAAAGGCCATCTAAGTGGATTTTTGTCTAAAAAGGTTAGACAAGAATATTTTTCTGCTGATATATTAGGTTCTTCATTGATTGACAGCCTGGGTTTGAAACCCAAGCTGCGCGCAATGGGGTGAGCTCCTGTTACTTGCCTGAGTTCCTGCACACCTAACAGTTTGAAAGCATGCAAATACAAATAGATTAATAGATTTTACTGATTTGGGGGGGGGGATATCTTTGTTTTTCATTACTCCATTTGTCCAGTAATGTGAAGATTTATGGGGTGTAACCTATTTTATGGAGTATTAGCAATACTGACTTTTGTGTGTGTGTGTGTGTGTGTGTGTGTGTTTTCATCAGCCAGCCACAGAAGGAAGATAAGAAACAAATAGGTCCTAAAAGTTAAATCAGAACCCATATCAATATTTTATTGTTTGATGTTTTCAGGAAGCTTATTGATCTGATCTCGAGATAGTGAATTCAAAACAGGAGGAAACAGTTGTTGGTCAATTTGACATCAAGCAGGAATTTTAAGGGAGTAGCTCAGTTTCAATAAATACAGGAAATATTTATTTGTTTTGTTATTTGAGACTTTTTAGATTTAGTATGCTAGTAATTTTCATGCACTAAAATTTTAATCTAGAATTATGTGTATCAAAACTAATTGGAGACAGAGTCAAGTGTAGAATTATAATCTCTTGGACAGCCTAACCTTGTTTCCTTTAAATCTACAGTATAGGATTAGATGTGATAGAAAAGCCACTTTCTACTTTTGTTGCTGACTTATTGGAATAATTTATTTCATTTATTTTGGGATAGAGAATGGTATAGTTCTTATTGTTGCTGCTCAACTGTAAAAGTAGCCAATTCCACTTCCAAAAAATTAATTTTAAAGACACTTCTACCTCGTATCCCAGACAGTGAGCTATTTCTGTGATTTTTCCTTTTATTGAATAGTTTCTGAACATCAGCTTTTTTAACCGGGGGTTCTATTTTAAAAAGACAAATTTTAGCTGATTCCGCAAGCATTCTGTAGGCTAGTTAAGGATGGAAAGCTTCTTGAACTGACTCTGAGGCAATTTATCTTTCAAGCAGGCCTAGAGAAAAGAAGCCATCAGAGCCTACATTGATGAAACTGATAATAAGTAAATGGACCGATAATAGGTAAATGGAATGTGTGTGAGAAGTTGCAAAATACAGAAAAAGTTCCTGATCTTGGTGTACTACAACTTGAATATATGGCATAAATCTGATTTTTTTTTTTATTTAAGAAAAAAGACTGTGTGCAGTCTGGAACGGTTTCCACCTTGCTTCCCCAAAAGGCTCTACTTGCAAGGACACTCTTCACTCTTATGAATATCTTATTTATTTCACTATTTCTGTAACAATATACACTTCATGGTTTGTACCAATTGACAGCACTAGTGTGAAGCTATCCAATTGTTTACTTGTAACATTCGTCTTTAATATAAATCTTGCAGAACTTCTTACAGCTCATGTAACTTTTATTTTTAATCAGGAGCTAAATATGATAGCCCCTACATAATTAGAAGCTTTATGAATTTGCAAGAATGACTAGGAATTAAATGCTAAAAAAATCTGAAACAGGTGACTTTTTTTCACCCAATGTAAGCATTTATGCACATGTCTTCCTGTAAAACTTCTTACAAATATGATGATATTTTGGCTCTTTATTATTCTCTCACTGCCAAAGAATGGATCCAAATCATTATAACTAGTTTTGAAGAGCTATGAGCTTGCTATTTCAACTAATGTATATGCCATTGGCTGAATATTATTGCCACTGATACTATTAACACTAAATATTCTTTGAATTGTTGAATGTCATAATTTAATACCTGTTTTTTTTCAAAGTGACATTTATTTCCCTTCAGCTAAATAAAGCAAAACTTGTTTGCATCTGTATTATGTTTATAATGAATCTCTTTTGAAACAAATATGGAAAAATTAATAAAAATGACCTTTTGAATTTAACACAAACCCGGTGTGTAATAGGTAACCTGTAGATTCTTGTAAACTACCTTGAGCATTGGAATATACAAAGATTTATATAAACTATAAATCAATCTTAAATCAAAGAAATAAATGTATTAGCAATACATAGTCTAATTACTTATTTTCATGCTTTAATTTTAATAAATAGAATGTGCTATATGTTTGAAAGGGAATGGATATGTAATATTTTTTTTACTTACATCTGTGTTTAATAATATATGTACAAGCGAAAAATGGTTGCTTCCAGTCTATGATCATTTATATTTACAGCTGTCCAAATGCATAAATATATTGTAAATTTAATTGATATGCCTTTATATCTAAGAATTGGTGTAGAATTCTAATTAATTATCAAAAGCCACCGCATATTGTGTAGGTAGACAAGGATCTACAATACCTGAAACTAGGAGTTGTCCATGATCTTGTGCTCAGGTTCAAAGGTTACAAATTTGAAATCATATGCTTAATCTTGGAGGCATATACTGGATTTTGAAAATCTAAACCCAAAATCAGTCAAATGTATATAAACTGAATAATAGGTATATTGATCTACATTTGAATCTTGAAACCAATATCATTCAGATATGCCACTTTATTGTAATGCTACAATTTATGTAACACATGCACAGATGAATGTAATAGATGGCCGTGCCCACATACAGCTCCATATTTGAAATGGAAGCATCAGGTCTGGTTTATGTTATTTCACAGCATACACATTTTTACTCCTCTGAAAACTACCCTTATTGGCATATTTACATTGTAAAAATGATCTTATAGACTTCATCTTTCCTTATAAGAAATAAGGGTTCCACTTTCACATCCCTCACAAATACACACATAGCTAATGCTCACAATTATATACAATGTGGAGAAATCTCTGCAGAAGAAAAAGATATGTGTTCAGAGCAAGAGACACAAATATTTTATTTTACCCAATTACTTTGGTAAAGTACTGCATGTATATCTGTGTGTACAGGCTGAGTGGACAGAGGTCTTTCTTAAACCCTTTAAATATACATCCTTCACAAACACTATATTTCCATGAGGTGACATCATGCCATAAGCTGATGTTCATAATTTTTTCAATAAGAGGTCCATATATAAGCAAAACTACCAGGCTATACTATTTTATCAAGATGGACTTTAGAATCCCATAAGATTAGATCTGGTTTTGGAATTAATAGTGACCATATAGTCCAGTTTGAACCCAGTTCAGCATTGTGGATTCAACTTTACTTTTTTATCCCCTTCCCTCCTTATTTTGGAAGAGTGACAGACAAGGGTAGAATCTTTTAGCATACATACAGTAGTATCTGTATATCCGCAGTACTCAAATGTTATACTTCTCACAAAGTTTTATTATGTGGTACATACAAATTGGTTGGAACTACATACGGTAATAAATGGAAGCTTAATTCAATTTCAAATTCAGCCTTATCTGATGTATATTCCTTAGCTTGATTCATCTCCTCATTTAGCTATTTATTGATCAGCCAACTTTTTTCAATAGAAGAATTCATTAATTAATTAGTCAATTAATTATGTCAAAACCTGGCTCTAGTTTACAACAGAAACTATATAACTATTAAAGTGAAAAGAATTGTCCAAATCATTCCTGTTACCATATGTGATAATTGTATTGTAGTACTTATATATTACAAGAATAGAACAGAAAAAAAGGTCAAAATACATTTTGTGAAGTTTTCTGAAAGAAAGGGCCTAAAGAAAAATGCATGTGAAGAAATATGGGAAATTGAAATAAAATCAATATGAAGGCATTTCTAATTTAGATAGATGAAAGTTCAGTACTATTAATTATTAAATCCAATAATGTTTCAATCTAGCAATAATTAACTCAGTAAATCTTAATGCTATTAGAGAATTATAATGACAATCTATGTATACAACTATAGTAGTTTTGCATTTTATTTTTAATGAAGAATTGTTATGTGTTCTTTTTTGTTCTTTTATAAATTAAGGTTGCTGGTGAAGTTTCTAATTATTTATATAAAGTTTGGAAGAAGGTTTGTATCTAGACAAGCTGTGTAAGGAACTGTTGCTTCAAGTCTCAAACTATTCCTTGGGATTTTGAAAAATGATATTAAATTGCAGTTTAGAGACAATATATTGGAATGTGTTTTCCTGTGCAAAACAGATTTTTGAGCATATAGGAAGTCTTGCTACACAATAGACCAGGATGAATATATAATAAAGATTATTACAATTTAGAACACAATGATATTATCAACCTGGTTTAATCCAAATCAACTAAAGTATTAGCTGTACTGCCAAAAATCAAAATTAAATTTTCATTGTGCTTTATGAATGAATAAAGTTATCCCTCTTTCAAGGATTTGTAATGGTAAGTGAAAGATTTAATAAAAAGGGTGCTAAATGTATTTCAAGATATTGATTTACCATCAATTTGTACTTTATAATGATCTGATCTTTTAATTTGATTAATAATACACCTTTTGTTTTGGTGAGCACTGAATGCAGCTACAAAAATGTTTTGATCAATGCAACATTGCTGTAGATACAGAATAGTATTTTTGGCTTATTATGGACTAATATAATATATATGCATGTGCGTGTATAAAAACTAATATCAGTTATAATATAGATGTAAATTATTTTTGATCAAAGAACATTTCTATCCATGTAAGAGGCATATTGAGAGCTGTTCACTGGAACGACAAGTAATGCATCCATAATAAGTTCCCATACATATTGAAAAAATTTTTGGTGTCATTAAATAGAATCACTTCCTGTTTCTTAAATCTCAGAGTGCTTCTATCACATGTTTTTATACCACAAATAAATAAATCAGGAAATAAAGTTTTTTGGCATAATGCACCTATTGGCTCAGTATACTGTATTTAATTTGAGTTGTATTCCTAATAAAATACCTAATTATTAAATTGAAGCTAATTAATAATAAAGAACAAAAATTTATTTAAAGCTGAATGCAAAGATTCAATTTGGTAAATGATTCAGATCATTTGGCAAATAAGTCTGGTTTCTTGAGGGAAAGCCTTAAATTCAGAATCAGAACCAATTTACATACTCTTAATATTTTTATTGTCAGTGATAACTATCATTCACAATCTGACATGTAATAATATATGTAAATTAATTTAATTTAATATATGTAAATTAATTTAATTTGGTACTTATTCAATTCATGCGTTGGGAAGTATTTCTCACATAATACACTGTGAATTGTCACTAAACTGCAATAAGCCTGAATTCCCCCTAGTGATGTGATCCGTGATGTTATTCCTTCAAACACAATTCTGATCTTTCATTGCTGTAAAACTAACTAACACTGTGATCCCACTAATGTTAATGTATTGTGGTTCTATCTTTTATCTTCTACTGTTTGTGACTGTGCTGGTTGGTTTTAGTTTTTATACTGGTGTTTTTTGTTTTTATACTGGTGTTTTTATAATTTCTCATTGCCCATATTTCAAACATTCTAAAATATTTTAAAATACAAGGTGGCAATTTGCAAAAGCATAGAATCTTTACACGCAGAAGATTGTGGTTCTATCGCTGCCAGGGTATCCCTAGGTTTGGATCCAGCAGAACAGCAAATCAGACTCTTAAGAAAGAGATCATGAGAGAAAAGGTATACTAAAAAATGTGCCTTTGGGTAGAAATGGAGGGAAGTAGAAGTCTAGCTTCCAGGGATGGAGAGAAAGAGGAAATAATTTTCCCAGCATTCTCAAAAACCAGTAATCTTGTTGAGTCAGTATATCTCAAGTAGCTGGGAAGCATAGATCTGAGATTTGCTGTGGTGGTCAGCACCAAAGAAATTAGAAGATTGGTCGAGGTTAGTATGCAGCATCTTCTTATTTTTATGTCTTTACTGTTCAGAGAAAGAGGACAACCATTAATTTATCATTCATAAAGGGACTATCATTTCAATTCTCCCTTTCCTGGCCATTTTGGATAGGATATATGAAACTTGAATTCCATCAATATCCAGAGGTTCTCCTCTCCCTGGTTCTTGTATAATGGTATACTTCTCTGGAAAAAAATTTGAAAATATTCATAGGGTATCTTTTCCTTTCAAATAACCCTACTTTATGATATAACAATATTCTTAGTTTTAGAATCAATGTTGTTGAATTGATTTCTTTATAATAATTATCTGAAAAAAATGGCACTGTTATTCTGGATTTGTAGAAGTAGAAAATAAGTATAGTTCTGCTTTGAGTTTGCCATCAGATGAAATATAGCTTAATCTTATTTATAACACCATTTACTAATTCAGAAAAAACATCTCCACATAACTTGTTACCCTTGCAAACCATCGTTGGCCTCCTCCCTGACCAAGCATTCCTTTATGCACTGCTCCTCTTTCTCCTTCTGAGAATCCCATCATCTGTTTCCAGTCATAATTTTTTTTAATATTCTCTTTTTTCCCTCTCAGTTCATTCACATGTTCTTCATGTATTCATAACTTCTGTCTATCTGACCAAACCATCCCTTTTTTTTCACACTGGCCACTCATTTTTATATTTACATAATTTATATTCATTCATCATCCATTCATTTTTAACCATGGATGACACACCCATTATCATCACATTCACAATATTTTTTTTGTTTCTTGAAACATATCTAAGCCTCACTTCCAGAAACAAGGGAGACAGAAGCACACAATTATATATCTTGATTTTTACTTACTTTGACACACATTCACCCATGTCATCAAACTACAAACTTACTTGTTATTTTCCTAAAAGAATTTGCACATAGTGTATTAAAATGTCTCTATCTATATCCCCATCATTAGTAGACACTTTTCCAGGCCATTTATTTACTTGTTCCAGTTTATGTATAACTTGTGTGTGTATTCAAATATACACACACATTCACATTTCCTGTCAGCATAACATCACCGCAAGCATTCTTTATACATTGATCCATAAATACATTAAACAAGCCTTGTCTTTCTCCCTACTCAGTGTTTAATTATTTTCTAAAAATGCAATTTACTTTCATTCATATTGTACTTCTATTATATACTACTCTTATGCTGTTTAGCAACAATCCTTCAACTCCATTTTCATGAAAAAAAATCCATTATTTAATCCTGCTTATCATATACTTGCTCTAAATCAAACTAATTCAATTATCTATCATTTGTTGAAGAGCAAAAAACACAGTTCAGATTGTACTTTTTCAGTCAGAATTCTGCCAAACTTAATGAGTTCAAGCTGTTCCAGGGGAAAAGAAATTCAAAATCTGATTCCAATCTTACTTCTGGCCTCCCAGCTTCAATCTTGGAATTAGATTACTGAATTGCTAGGCATTCCAGACTCAGGATGATTCACTGTCAGGTCTATTTGTAATAAATTAAATTGTGAACAAGGTGATAGTGCCAGTAAAACTGTGAGTTGTAGTCCCACTAGGCATGATAGCTGACTGGGTGGTTTGGGGCCAGTCATTCTTTCTCAGCCCAATGTATCTCACAGGATTGCTGTTGTTGGGAAAATAGGAGGAGAAAGGAATATTGGTATGTTCACCATCTTGAGATTGTGTATTTTTTTCTAAACTTTGTAAAACCGTGGTGGCTGCTACTGGGAGTGAAAAGCATCATTAAGGTCAACCTCACATTTAGACTGATCCTCAGATGGTAATTGGTACATCAAACAAGAAATCTTTTTCCTGGTATAACTAAACAATCATCTTCACCTGAAAGAAAATTATAATAATTGAGCATTCTCTGTAGTAGCTCCCCTTTGGAGTAGTTTTTCCTCCGAAGTTCCCTCCCACCTCCATAGTTTTCAAGAAACCGGTAAAAACTTATATATTATGCCCCTACTTTCTATAATTTCAGACTTTATTTTATTCATTATTTTAATTACCTTTATTGTGATTTTGCACTCTGTTTTATTATGTAAATTCTATAAGCTGCCCAAACTCTGCTTCTTCATTAGCAGACATACTGTATAAATAAAATTAATAAATCTGTCTATGGTTTATGTATTCAACCTTGTAACATTTTGCTTCATGTGAGGGAACAATAACAGCATTCTTCTAGGCATCAAGCATAGATACAGACTTGACATACATGCTGAACAATCTCTCCTTAAGAAAAAACAATCCCATATTTTAACATGTCTCCAGTTACACTGTCAACACATGCATCCTTAAATTATTTTAACCTTCTCACAATATTTATAACTATTTTCATCATTTTGTTTTGCCATTATCTTTTACAAATTCATTTCAATTCCACTCTTTGACATACCATCATGCTAATCTCTAATATACTTCCAGCATTCTGAAATCATTTCATTATTTTTTCTTAATTATATTCATTGTGCTGGAGGAGCCTTGTGTTGCCCTTTCCATCCATTTCCTATTTTTTTAAAAAAAAAAATTCTACTGTAATTTTTTTGCAGTTTTACTGTCTCTTTTATTCTAATCATTTCTTGACAACTATATTTTCTTCTATACGTACATTGTCTAATCTGATTGATTTCTAATGATGGTGTTTGTTATTTGACTCGATTTATACTCAACCTTTTTTGTGATCAGTCAAGACAGCCATTATGTGCTTTTCCTGGTGAAAACATTAAATAATGATATTTTTGAAGATCTACTATTGTCCTATGCTATGTTCAACAAAATGTAGATTCAACGGTGTCTTATTTGACAGACTTAAATATAATTTTTGGGAAGCTTAGAAATGAATCTGTCTATCACTGGCTATGTCAGTAAAGATTTCATATGTCTAACAGGCATGCAGTATTTAAACATATAAACTATAAACATCGTCAAGTGGGTGCTCAATGTGTTTATGGAAGAGATATGTCCATTGTCTAATTTTAGCATTTGTAGTTTTGCCTCCCAAAAGTGATTTCATTAATCTGCTCTCGCTGTTGCTATAGGCTGATCCTTGATGGATCTGCTTTAATGGTTAATCATGAACTATTTAATTGTCATTTTTCACTGTAAGTTTCTGAAAACATTTCTGTTTTTCTGATTTCTTTCTTTATGCCTTGCTCATTTTTCTTCTAATGCTTAAAACCTAGGAATAATTTTGACAGATTAATTGCCCTTTCTTATGTAGTTTCCCTATTTGCTAGATAACAAATGGTTATTCAACCTGTTTGTATTTGAATCAGATCTTTAAAAATTCACTCGCTCACTGAAATATGACATTAATGAAATCATAGTATTAATCTTCAAAGCAAATATCAGTCATGGAAAAATATTCCTTTCATCTGAACGAAAAGACCTCCAGTCCTGTTATTTGTATTAGTAAATAACCTTAATGGAGCCTCGCCTGCCAATGCAAATAGTGCCTGGGCTGGATCTCCCTTATCTACTGTATAGCCAAGAATAATCACCTCTTCCCTTAATGTTACTCAATCCTCCCTGAAGCTGGTGTTTACACTACAAAAAGAATAACTGCCAACTATAGTATAGTTCCTCTGCTACAGTTCCATTAAACTCCATTACAATGCCATTAAACTTAAAGATGAAATTATGACTATGCCATTCCCATTTTGTAATTTCAATTCACACAACTAGATATTGTCATGTTCCCTTGAAATTCTTAAGGGCCAAATCATTTATAATATTCTGTGAATATTACTCAAGACCCTGAGGTTGGGAAATCATCTCTCTCTTTTTTCATTTAGCTTCAATTTTCCCACTCAGCTTCAATTTTCCAAGTGTCATTGATCAGTGATCGTTTTATTAATTCCATCATTAGAATAGTCAAGCAATAACTGCTTTCAGCAGAGAAGAAGGATTAGTGATTATGCCTGTTAGTATACTCTTAGTGTGTTTTATAAAAATAGGTTTTCATTTTCCATTTTCAAAATATTCATTAAGAAGACAAAAGCAATATGTAAAACTCATGTATTCTGAGATAAAGTAATTCTGGTAACTAATATGCAACTAACATCACTCCCTTATAATTAATCCCATCTCAACAGTGTATTTCATGTAACTGATTGTGTTGATAAGTCATCATTCTTGTAGAGTGGTAGTTTCAAGGATGTCTGGTCCATGCCTTTAGTATCTGTCATGGCTGCTGTTTTAGTCTGCTGCTGTGATGTGAATCATAAATAAAATTTCCACAATAGATCCATAATACACATTCATTTGTATAAAGACATTTTCCTAACATTACTGGTTAGCAGTCATATATCCAATTTCTTCTATATAGATTGGGGTTTGGAACTCAAACCGTGGCCTTAATATGACTAACAGCAATAAAGACCGGCCTACCAATATAACAGATTCACTGGCAAACCGAACACTCATAGTCACCACTATTTTGGTAAGTTTTGGCATATTTTCTGGTTATTTTCTGTCAGTTGTCTTTATTTTTCTTACAGGTAATATTTGCTTTGCTAACAGTCTATCTAATTAAAAAAAACATTTTTTTATTAATCACAAACTTGTATTACAGAGGTCCCCAGTAAAATGTACTATAGTAACAGCATCACAAGAATTGGGGATTTAAATAGTGTAAGCATAAGCACTTGTAGATGTCACACACACAGTTTAACAGCACATACTGTATACTCTGAGGTAATCATCTAAATCTTGTCACAGATGAAATTGTTCTATATTTTATAAACCCCACATTTTTCTTCATATTTTTCTTCCTAACTTCATTGTGTTTCCAAATAATTTTAGCCAAGTTCACTTATTTGTTTAAAGCAAATGCATTATAACATAGAAATAGTGTTTGAGTCTATGGTGAAATGTGTTCATGTTTTATTTCAAAGACAAGTTTGAGAAAGCAATCTTGAGAAGAAAATGAAAAGAAATAGATGTGTCTATATTGTACCTCTGAACAATAGTGCCTACACTATATATAAAATTGAGGTTGCCCAGTCTGATGCCCAGGAATATCTATAGTTGCTATGTCCATTTAAAAAACAACAACGAACTTTAAGATGGTCAATAACTCATAAATTATCCAACTCTTAAACGATTCTCATATATACTATGCTCTCATCAGATTTTGGCTATTTTGGAAGTTAACTTATTTTATTTATTATGTTTTTAAAATGAATGAAATCACTCAATGGTATCCAGGTCCTAAAAACATAACTTTCCGCAATGTCAAATGATGAATCCATCTAAAACAACAAGCTTAGATCTTTCATAAAAGATCAGTAATTCTTAATATTCTTTTTTCTTATGACTGGAAGAACTGACAGATTAATATAGGATTTTCCATGTTATTTACACTATCTCAGTGTTTTCTATTTAATTATCTTACATTATGTTTCATATACAACTAGGCAAAAAACCTCAAGGTGATTTTGAGTATGGAGTTTGCTCTTTTCTAATAACTTGGGTCCAAATTACCAGACTGTGATCCTAGTAACTGTATGATTTAGTACACACTAAGATTTTCAGTTGTTAGTTTTTAGTGTGTGAACAAATATATCAAGCAGTGAATCCTTGCAAGCTGGTTTTCTTTTTACTATCTTAATCAGATTTAATTATGTGATGACCTCAGAAAATAAATCAAGCTAGCATTAATGTTTTACATAATTGATTCAGATAAAATGGATCAGAGGAATGCTGTGGATATAATTTACTTGGACTTCAGTAAAGTAGATCACAAGATAGAAAAATGTGGGTTAGACAGCATCACCACCAGATGGATTCGTAGCTGGCTGACTGGCTGTACTCAGCATGTGGTCCTCAATGGAACCGCATCTACATGGAGGGAAGTGTGTAGTGGGGTGCCCCAGGGCTCTGTTCTGGGCCCAGTGCTCTTCAACATCTTCATCAATGATTTGGACAAGGGGATAGATGGGGAACTCATCAAATTTGCAGACGATACCAAACTGGCAGAAATAGCCAACACTCCAGAAGACAGGCTTAGGATACAGGAGAATCTGGACAGACTTGAACACTGGGCGCTATCTAACAAAATGAAATTCATTGATGAAAAAAGAAAGGTTCTACATTTAGGCAAGAAAAACCAAATGTACAGGTATGGTATAGGAGGTACCTTGCTCAATAGTAGTAACTGTGAGAGGGATCTTGGAGCCCTAGTGGACAATCACTTAAATATGAGCCAGCAGTGTGCTGCAGCTGCCAAAAAAGCCAACATAGTGCTGGGCTGCATTAACAGACGGATAGAATCAAGATCACATGAAATATTAATACCACTTTACAATGTCTTGGTAAGGCCACACTTGGAATACTGCATCCAGTTTTGGTCACCACGATGTAAAAAAGATGTTGAGACTCTAGAAAGAGTACAGAGAAGAGCAACAAAGATGATTAGGGGACTGGAGGGCTAAAACATATAAGGAACGGTTGCTGGAATTGGGTATGTCTAGTTTAACGAAGAGAAGGACAAGGGGGGACATGATAGCAGTGTTTCAATATCTCAGGGGCTGCCACAAAGAAGAGGGAGTCAAGCTATTTTCCAAAGCGCCTGAAGGCAGGACAAGAAGCAACGGATGGAAACTAATCAAGGAGAGAAGCAACCTAGAACTAAGGAGAAACTTCCTGACAGTTAGAACAATTAACCAGTGGAACAACCTACCTCCAGAAGCGGTGAATGCTCCAACACTGGAAGTTTTTAAGAAGAGACTGGACAGCCATTTGTCCGAAATGGTATAGGGTTTCCTGCCTGAGCAGGGGGTTGGACTAGATAACCTCCAAGGTCCCCTCCAACTACTACTACTACTACTACTACTACTACTACTACTACTTATTATTATTATTATTATTATTATTATTATTATTATTATTATTAATTGATATTAAGTTAAGCATCTATACATTTTAGCATATGACTAATCTTTTTCTGTATTTGAAAAATTGCTGGTTCTACGAATGTCTCATGTATTTTTATACAGGAAGATCCCTATGTCATGTACAAGAAATCTGACAAACCTCTTTATGGTAATGATCGATTTGAAGGTTATTGCCTGGATTTATTGAAGGAGTTATCAAGTATTTTAGGCTTCATCTATGAAGTAAAACTAGTATCTGATGGAAAATATGGAGCCCAGAATGACAAAGGAGAATGGAATGGGATGGTCAAAGAACTCATAGATCACGTAAGATTGAATCATCATCTTGATCATTCATTTCAGCTTGCACTGATCACTAACAGAAACACATAAACTTACACTGATCACTAACAGAAACATATAAAATACTAAACCTCTATACCTTTTTTTCCTCTGTAGATTATAAGAACAAAATTTAAATGGAGATTTTTTATTCGCAGAAACTCCTATCTTAAAAATTTACATGCAATGCAATTCTCTTACTGTGAACCAAGCTATCATGTGATACTTAGTAAAGCATGTATTTTAAGAACTCTGAACATCCTTTATCCTTAACTGCAGATATAGGAGGAAGAAATGACTGACGGCCACTTTTCTTCTTATAATTTTATTCACCTTAATGGTTTATATTCCTTGCTTCTCTAGATTAGAGATGACCAAAATGTTGTCCTTCATATCTTGCTGGACAATATTTTGTATTATCCATCAGTATTGACTGTGCTCCTTATAGTTGAGTTAACATTTGGGAAGGAGAGGCTATACTCACTGAGCATAATGTTTTGTATTATCCCATTCCTTACAACATGAACATTATGTGCTGTTAGAACACAGACAAAACAGCCAACTTATATATGGACTAGGAGGCATGAAGAGCTGTAGAATCAAATCTAAGTAAATTGCAGTTTAAATTTATATTTCTATATGAAAATTTCTCTTGAAAAACATCACTTTGGAATCTCTCAGTTTCACTTTTTCTATTACACTTAATGGATTCTGCATACTCGGTGTTTACCAACAGCACTTCATCATAGCCGCTCAAGAGTCACCTAAAAGGATGAAACACTAAATCACATACAGTAATCATAAAAATACATTATTTACAAAGCATCCTTGCTCTATATGTTTTTGAATAAATAAAAGGAAGATAAGTGTGCCTTCTTACAGTGATTTTCTGGAAGTAAGGCCCCTTAATGCAATGGAACTTACTGCTGAATAGACATGAATACAATAATCTTACACATTTCCATTCCTTTCTCAACAAGCTTTAATGAGAAAAACATTTTTGTTTGAAATTTATTGACCTATACCAGGGGTGTTAAACTGCCGGCCCACTGGCCGGACACATCACACGGAAGCCGCGCCCACCCCATTGCCAGCAATGGCAAAACCATCCTGATATGTTGCACGATGTCATGTGACGTCATCAGTTTGACATGTCTGACCTCTACTGATGCTTGAGAGAGTAACTGATACAATAAAAATATGTTTATTTGTTTCTACAGTGGAAATGAGTAGATAATTCTTTAATTTGTATTCCCAGAAAGCTGACCTGGCAGTTGCTCCCCTCACTATTACCTACGTAAGAGAAAAAGTTATAGACTTTTCAAAGCCATTCATGACGCTGGGAATCAGTATTTTGTACCGGAAGCCAAATGGTACAAATCCTGGGGTTTTCTCCTTTCTAAACCCTCTTTCTGCTGATATTTGGATGTATGTGCTGCTAGCCTGCCTGGGAGTCAGCTGTGTGCTCTTTGTCATTGCACGGTGAGTTTAAAAGCCCCACTTGTGTAATAGCAAAACACATCCAANCCTTAGGTTCAAATGGATGGATGACAGAGATTTCTAACCCAAAGCTTAAGAGACATCCCATAATAAGGTAGATTGTGATATTTCCTATTTTGTCTAGATATTCTTGCTTCTCATAACAGAAATGAACAAAAACATCATGCCAGCTCAGGTGGAAGATGTTCGTATCCTTACTTTCTTATCCTTACTTCTCCCTATATATCCCATGTTCGCTAGCATATTGTCCCCAACAGTCTGGGTCATTTGATCCTCATAAACTGTCTGTAGAATATTTAACAAAATCTCCAGCAATGTAAAGTCCATCTTGAAAATGTATTGCCATGGAGAGATCGTGGAAGATTAAAAGTTTGAAAGCTACTGAATAAATGTGAACAAATAATTTTAATACGGTAGCACTGAATGATTCTAAAAAGCACAGGTAGTATCAGGCTATTATTTTTTGGCAGACCAAATTGCATATTTCATGTAAGGCAATGAAAGAACATTTGTAACAAAGTATCTTAGACCATTATTCTACTTAGCTCTATGTGTCAAAAGCAAGGCAAGTAGTGAATTAATGCCTTGATTTTCATGTAAATCTGATACAATGCTCTTGAAAACTACCATTTGCAGCAATAAATGCTTATGAACTATGATCACTGTACTGTGAATCACAGATTTGACTATTTGTAAATCAACAACTTTGCAATGACTAATAACCATCTGATCATCACTGCCAGATTTTTTTTCCCCTGTGTAATGAGGCAAGACTGAAAACTATTCTGTTTTCCCACTGTGAGAAAGATGGATAAAAATCAGCTACCTGGAACCTTTGCTAACAAGGGCTTGATTCCACATTGAAAAAGTCTAAAATGAATAATAATCTCAAAAAGGTTGCCATGCCAATTTGCAAAGCACTTTAGACATCTAAATAGCTTCTTACAAAGTGTGTCCTGGCAAACAGGAATTTCCCAAATAGACTTTTTTTTCAGGGCACAGACATAAACTTTTCATTAAAAACCCCACCTGCCATATCTCTGACATGGAATGGGTTTTGGGATATGCAAATACTGTCCAAAAAGTAAAACTGGTATATTTAATGTTTCCTTTCGATAATGGATGAAGATTGATCATTTTACAGTTTTCACTAGATAAGCAAAGTGAGGCTAAATTAGAAGCCTTCACATTATTTTCATTCTTATTTCTAAATGTTATGTTTAATTATCTTCATAGTTAAAGATTTGCACTTATATTTATATGATGTAGCTACAAAAACAAACAAGGCAGCTTTAGTTTATGATACTATTTCTCGGTCATCAAGTTTCTTAGTTTATTTAATGTCCTCATCTTTCCTGTGAAAGCTGTTTTCTGAAAGTCCTTCATTTCTAGCCCCTTATATGAATTTTGGATTCTATGTATAAAAAATGTATCGAGAAATGGAAAAAAAGAGTAATTCTTCTAATAACAAATATATCTACTGATTGCATATTCAAATGATATAAAAAGCAGTAGCCTTCTACTCATACCTTCAAATTGCCCTTACATTTCATTTTACATAAGGTTGTCAAGATTAATAGATTAATAGGCTCTGCTATGGAGAATAAATGAGTAACTGTGAAATTAATTTTAAAAAATAAAATTAAAAATATTTTTAGAAGATAGAATTTTAAAACGGCAGAATTAGAACACATAAGATGTATCACAATTTGAGACATTAATTGATAATTTACCTGATGCCTTGAACTACAAGTGAAAGTTAGAATTTATTACATCCTGCACCCTATGCAAAACTTCATTCTGACATTTTCTTAATACCTCCAAAGGAAATTATATATGCATAATTTTGTGCACAGCTGCAACTGGTGACTTCAGAATTAGACTTTAATCCAATTTTATTTGTTTCCTCCAGAACAACTTCAATACAATACGCTAACATCCTCAGGCTTTCACTAGAGT
Source organism: Protobothrops mucrosquamatus (assembly GCF_001527695.2). Lineage (NCBI taxonomy): Eukaryota > Metazoa > Chordata > Lepidosauria > Squamata > Viperidae > Protobothrops > Protobothrops mucrosquamatus. Next base: position 123,495 of record NW_015386225.1, on the reverse strand, counting down.
GAATAAAAGAAATATAATAGGCTTAGGCATCACATCTAAAAGCTTCTCACATAATATTATTTATTTTTCTTTAAAAAATATTGAAAATAAAGTTAAATTTCCTGCAATTTATAAAGGTGGTGGTTATCTGTTTTTAAATAAGTAATGTATTTCATTTCTGTAAAGCTAGGAACAGGAATAATTGATAGGGAAATATAACCTCTATATAAAAGTCAACATCTACAAGAATTTTGTCTGATATTTATACTTGGCTTCAGAATTCTGCCCTTTGGCAAAGAGGCATTTTCTTTGGTGTAACTGGATAGTTCTCCATTCCATCTTTCCATTTTGCTGTTAGAAACTAACTGGAACAGGTGCACTGTAAATATCGTAAATCATTTGGAAATACCCTGAAATCTAAAATTTTGCATGACTATGGCATAGGTTGGTATGGACTGCAGTCAATTTCAAATGTAGATCCATAGCTGATGCTAACTAGTTGGCAAGCTGGTAATGCAAGTTGCTCCTTTCTCTATGTGCTAAATGCCTAATCTGGGTGCCTTCCAGAGATGAGGTGACTTAAACTTTCTAAATTCTTAAGTTATAGCAATGATAACTGAGAACTGAAGGCCCCAAGGTTTGAAAACTGCAGTAAAATGTGTATATATGCATAATAAAAGTAGATGGTCCCCATCCTTTCAAGCCCTGAAGGGAATGTCTCCCTGTTCAACATCACACTTTGTAAGTACAGAATATTGGTCAAGAGCAGAATAATTCATAAAATACTATACTGTAAAATGGTAATTTCAATATAATTTGAACTTGGATGTTTTCTTTGACTTCTTAAAAAACTGTTGGAAAGAGGATTGGTTATGCATGGAAATTCCACAATTATTTTCTAGCATATACTATTGTATATTATGCTTTGCGTTGTTTTATTTTGCTTTATTTGCTTCAACAAGCTTTTTTTTCTCCTTTTCTGTTTAAAGTCACTTGACTGAGTTGGATGGCTGTAGAAATTGAATGAATGAATGAATGGATGGATGGATGGATGGATGGATGGATGGATGCATAACTACTCTATTACATATCAATATCTGAAGGCTTGGCCACCTCAGTTGCATAGAATTACTGCAGCACTTTTTCTACTTTCTTTAGGCTTTTGCACCAAGATGGTGTTCAGAAGAACTCTCCTGCCAAAGAAACAAATAAATAAATAAATCAGAATTCCAATCACATTGGTGGAATTGTCAGGATGCTTTGTTTTATTTTCTATTTTATTTTTGTAACAGATGTGGCCACTGAGGAATTGGGTAGCCGTTTATCCTTCAGTGCTTTTTACTCTCTTTTTTTCTTCTTTGGTTCTCTTTGAGCTTTGGTGATTCTGCCTAGTTTTTCTTAATTTCCTTATATATAAGGTTTTAGGTTTTAGGTTTTAGGTTTTATTCAATTTATACCCCGCCCTTCTCCTAGCGGACTCAGGGCGGCTTACAGCAAGTTAAAAAACAGACAAACCATACAAAATACTAAGTTTAAAATACAATTAAAATGAAATATTGATTTTTTGCCGTTTCTTTTTAAAATTATGTTAAAAGCCAAATTAAAATCAAATTAAAATCAAATTAAAATATCCCTTAGGCCAGTCCCGCTAGCTGGAATAGCCATGTCTTGAGGGCGCGGCGGAAGGAGGGGAGATCCGGAATGACCCGGATCTCTGGGGGTAATTCGTTCCATAGGGAGGGGGCTCCAACAGAGAAGGCCCTCCCCCTGGGGGTCGCCAGCCGGCACTGTCCGACTGACGGCACCCTGAGGAGACCCTCTCTGTGGGAGCGTATCGGCCGATGAGAGGTAATCTGTGGCAGAAGGCGGTCTCGGAGTTATAAGGGAGTTCAGTAAATAAAAGAAATTTCATTCAAACCCAATATTCCATCAGAATCTATCTTTTACTCAAGGTATTATTTCCCTTTTCTCTCTGTATGAAAGGCAGACTATAGGTTTTTGAATAATTTCTTCCACAAACCTCAAATACTACATACTGACAAAATGCTACTGAGCATATCTACTTGTATACAGGTACTCCTTGACCTATGACCACAATGGAGCCCAAAATTTATATTGCTAGGTGAGACATTTGTTAAGTGAATTTTGCCGCATTTTATTATCTTTGTTGCCACAGCTGTTAAGTGGATCGCTGTAGTCGTTGAGTTAATAACGTTGTTATGTGAATCTGGCTTCTCCATTGACTTTTCTGGTGAGAAGTGTCTGAATTTTGATCACATAACCATGGAGATGCTGCAACAGTCGGCATAAGTCTGAAAAATGGTCATAAGCAGTACTGGGATTCAGCCGGTTCACACCACTTCGGCAGAACCGGTAGCTAATTTTTTGTTGCCCAGGCCCAGAATGGACTTCCGGAAGCTGCATCCACACAGAGAACCGGTTGTTCACATATTTGAATCCCACCACTGGTCATAAGTAACCTTTTTCAGTGCCATTGTAACTTTGAACGGTTACTAAATGAACTGTTGTAAGTCGAGGTCTCCCTATATATGCATTATGATTACACCTAATTTGGTTGGTAGAGATTATATATTTTATCTAACAAGATTGCTCCTACAGACTAGAATTTGCATAGTCCCCGTCTTCTGCAGAAGAGCTGGGCTCACTTTCAGTTTCAGGATTTTGGAATGATGAAATTTTCTTTCCCAGGTCTCTTATATGTAGTGCTACTAGTTATTTTGTCCATCCATTGTCTTCTGATCCCATGGCGTGCTTAGCCAGTCCCAATATTGCCTGTAGTACTATTTGTTTGATAGACATGGAAATTGTAAATGGTGGTGGATAGATTAAAAATCTCAATATTGCCTTTTAAGTTGAAGCATATTCTGCCTCAATGCTGGCACAGTCCTGTTGTTACCATAATTAGATCCCATGTTGTTAATTAAAATGTTTATTTTAATTTTGAATTTCAAATTCAAGAGCTTGGTGGAGTATTTTTAAATGGTATTTGCCATATTATGCATGCAAGACATGTTTTCTTGAATAACCATCTCATTTTGATTTTTTAATTAGCTATTATACTGATGATTATATTATTTAACTAACAGCATCCTAAACTACAAACTGTTTCAATCAGTACCTTCATTATTATCTATGTTCGTTGCTTCGTGTCTAACACAATGCTCAGTAACAAGAATGCATATAACAAGAATGTATATATTCAAAGCTTAAATATATAGTTAAAGTAGCTATTGTATTGGCATGATATTGTCAATTAAGGCTATATTTATAATTGTGAAAATATGTCCTGCAATTGTGAATTTATCAGTCTGCAATAATCCATGGGTAACAAATTTAAAATAATATTGGTGATTTTAAAATAATTTTGCATAACAATTCTAAAAATTCAAACAAATTATTAATGCCATAAACATTTATAGTTCTTATTCCAAGAAGGCCTGTTAATCTAAGGGCTCTGTCCTTAGTAACTGTAGTAAGTCCTTAGTAAGAACTGATGGAATTGGATGAGCTAATGGTAACCGAAGTCATACTGCAGCTTAAGAATTGATCTTGACAAATACAACCTTATTTACATGATTGGTTGCAGGCAAATGGATCTCAAGAAACTAGTGAAGGTATGGGGAGCCTGTCATTAACTGGATATTTCTACAAGAACTGTACCAGGAAGTCCGGTCAATTTGAGTGATAATGGGAATTGTAGCATCTGGAATGGCACTGATTCATTCTTCCCAAGAGCCAAGTTTGAAGAACTCTAATAATTAAATAAGATATAAAGCCTGGATGATGAGAATCCTGATTCATATATCTTCCGCATTTCTATACTTTAGAGGTGGTATATAATATTGTATAAAGCTAAAATTGTTTTAAAATAATGGTGCTAAATTGAAATAGAGTGAAAAACCATTCAGTGAATTCCCCCCCCCCCCCGATAAATGATTTGAATATGGTTCTAGAATTTCCATTGATAACAAAAGAAATATAAATTAAAGGAAATCATAGATGGGGCAAAATGTACTTCTGAGTGCTAGTTGTTAGGTTTTTTTAAACATTAACAATAAGAGATCACATAAATTTTGTGGACTCATAAATGGGATGCAGCTGAGAGGACAACCATGTATTGGATATTTTGCTGTCTTTTGCCTTCCTATTGAAACTGCCCCTGATTGTTTTGAATCAAACCTTGCATGTTTCTGTTTACCTGTAATAGAATAAGAAAAGTATCTGCTACAATGAATGTGCAGCAAACAGCACATAGGCCACGTCCATTTGTGGGTTCCCTTTCATGCATCCAACCCATGTACATAACAATCCTGACAGATAGTTGGCAAATACTATTATTGTATGGGAGGCTCTTATTGCTCCAGAAATATACAGACACATATTATTGACATAGAAAATAATTCATATCAGAGGAAATAAGTGGAGCAGCTTTATCAAGACCTGATTTCTGGATATATTGCAATTGGTTTTACTTTTATCAGTGTCTTCCCAATTACAATCCTTGGTCTACTTTTCTTTAGTCTAAAAAAGCGCATTGTGGAAGGTTGTCATATAAAAGTAATTTTCCTAATTTTTACATGATGCTTGGACTGACTTGCTGGCTATGAACCAAAGATGAATAGACTTAATGGAATTAGTCCATTATTATTCTAAAAATGCTTTGCACTGCAAATCTGCTTTGAATCTCTTATGCTGTGATTGCATATTTATGAATATGGCCTTAATTGATTCTTTTTTTCTTTTTCTCATTAATCTTTGGATTTTGTTCAGTATTTGGCATATTTTTAATGTGATGTTTACCTACTCTTTCTGTTAACTACCACAGGTTTACACCCTACGAGTGGTATAACCCCCACCCATGCAACCCTGATTCAGATGTGGTGGAAAACAATTTTACTTTACTTAATAGTTTCTGGTTTGGAGTTGGAGCTCTCATGCAGCAAGGTACAGCGGCTACCCTTCACTCCTGCACATATCCCACAGTTTGATGGAGGGCTGCTGTGCTGGTAAACTCCACCATTGGTAGCTATAGCAAAAACCCAAGAGCCTAATTTGGAAGGAAAGATATAGTTGCATATGTTTATGTACTGATGATTTAACAATGCACTTGGGGAGAATGAACTTGGAACCCTACTGAAAAGAGCCCTTCGTTTGAAAATATTTGTCGAATTTCTGTTACTTACCAAAACAGAATTAAAACTTCTCTGAAGATATTTAAGATGTTTGTCTCTACTAAATGGATCCAATCTTTGACCTTCACAATTGCAGTTGATTTTAGAAATTGCACAAAAGGCCCATTTGGCTGTGAAATTAATATGATGCCTTTGATACTGTATGGTATTCTCTGGGAGATTTGAAGTAATGCATTTTTGCCTCCATATGACATATACATTTATATAAAGTTTATGTTACTGTGAATCCCTTTCAACACATTAAGCAAATTACAAGAACAGACAACTTTTTAAAAAGCTTTGCTAGTATAAAACATTGTTATAATCTGGAAAAAAATAAGCCATTTTTTTCTTGTATTCATCTAGCTATTTTGGCATATGTAGGAAGATACACGTACCAAAGTATATTGTACACAGGGTGAGGAAATCTAATTTCATCCATTAGAGTAAGTTCTTTTTCTCATTTGGTGAATAAAGCATGTAAGATCACTCACTACTGGACAGGTGTATACTTCACAGTACTTTATGTTTAAATTTGGTGTTCTTAATAATCTTATTTTTTTGGAGTTTACCAACATCCACAACAAACTGTGGGATGTCGTGTCTGCAAGTCACCACTACCTTGGATACATGACAGTCAGCCCCAACCAGACTCTGCTTGTCTTTGAAGAAGCATTAAAAAGGAAAAATAAACACAAAACATTTGTAAACTGCAGCAAATATTTCCATGTACAAACTTGTGGTACGTGTGGACTATAAGGGCAGCATCATTAACATGAAGAATTTGAACAAGAGACGAATGGTTTTAACCTCTGCACCTGTTGGTATGCTCTTTTCTTGTTAACAAAAGCTGCTGAATCATAAAAGCATTGTTTATTAAATTATAAGTTGTGATCATCAGACTTTCTCTTTTCTACAGAGGTTGAGCAAAGTCTGGATCAGGATTGGCTGTCATGTCTGTCAAAACAAATTAAACAGACACTAGAGAGTCTTCAGCAAGTATTGTCATTCATTTGTAACATTTATTTCCCCACCATTCCCTGATTTTAAAATCAGATCAGTTTTTTCTTTGAACATGCAATATAATTAGAGATTAATTAAAATAGAAAACAAAGCAAGTTAAAATCCCCTCCTTACAAGCCTGTTTAACCACAGTGAAGTTGTTATTCTAAGCCAGGAAGCTGTTATGACTAATCCCAATTCCCAATTCAAGGATAACATTCATGAATTCAATGAAGCTTAGACTTCAGTAAATATACCATACTTACTCAAGTCAATATTCAGCATGCAAATTAATCAGTAGAGTTCCAAACTCCAATGAATGCAGTCTTGTAAGAATCAATGATGAACCTGTTAAGAATAATAGATAAGTTTATTAGATTCCATAACAAACCATAAAAATCAGACACAGCAATTTTCTGCACATACCACAACTATGCACATACAGGATAGACAAATTTGTTTCATGTATTTAGCAGATAAATTGATGCCAAGATAGTTGCATGTAGAAAGTATCAATCCTCTTTCCCCATACTATGAATTGGGAAGGATGCTTACATATCAATGGTAAGGATTAATTATATCTGATCATTCATTTTTCAAAGAAGTCTGCATTCTGCTCAAAATCAGGCATTTGTTTATTTTGGATTTAATCAAAACCAGGGAAATATCATTCTCTCAGCCAATGGTATGGTTCCAGCTTCTCTGTGGTTGAAGTGATTGTTCTTGGTATCTTCTGATACCTTGTATGGTTGGCTACAAACAGATGTCTAAATTAAATGCATTCTTTCTTTTCACACAAGCAAAGGGCTTTTCTTATAAATCAAAGGGAATTCAAAATTAGGAAAAAAGAATATAAGAATTTCAGAACTTCTCAGGGTAAAATATCTATCTTGGAACCAGAAATCGTATCATTTTGGCAAGTTGACTATCTTATATCAATACAATTTGCAGCCTTAAACCATACATAACACAGGATTTGATCTGAAATATCTAATTTGGAAAATACAATATTCAGTTTACAAATACAAATATATTGTTTTAGAACAGGGGTCCCCAACCCCCAGTCCATGGACCAGTACCGGGCCACAGCATGCTAGCAACCAGTCTGCAGAAACAAGCAAAGCCCCATCCAAAGGATGCAGGCAGCACACAAAAACACACCCCCTCCAGTCCGTGGAAAAACCTCTCTCCACAGAACGGGTCCCTGATGTCCAAAAGGTTGGGGACCTCTGTTTTAGAAGGTATACTATAGCACCTCAGTGCCAAAAAAGTTTGGTAAACAAATCAGAGCAGTTTACACTTGCATGGTAGTCAGCATATAAACAGTTTGACCACCTGCTGAGGTGTTGTGAAGATGAGGAAGTTTAATTGCTGATGCTATTTCTAGCATCTCTGGAAATGCAATAACAATTTGAAGGATTTTTGATTCTCTTGATGTAAGGGTTGTTCAGGTTCTACAATTGTAATTGACAGATCAGAAATCATGCTCCATATTCAGCTCACAACTCCAGATGCAGCTTGGAGGATGTTGTTTTATCTAAGTTATATGATGCAGGGTAGTTTTCATTCTATGTAACAGAGAAATGAGAAACAAATAAAGGAAAGTTGAAAGATTATTTAAAGGTAGCAAGGACAGCTTCAACAAACTGATTTGCTTATACTCTTCCTAATATCCAATTTTAAAGATATAAATCTGAAAAATTTGCATTGAAATCCAGAGCCCAATTTCCAGTTAAAATTTTGAGTGTAAAAGACTTTCCAAATGATATAAACTCCCCATTTCATGCTTGAATCAGATGTCCTGCACCTAAAACAATATTTCAGGCTTGGGGCAGAGTGTCTTGAGTTCGGATCATTTTGCATATTTCTAGTTTGCAGTAATATTAAGTCAGTTTTCACTTTTAACAAAATAGACAAGGTCAAAGGAAAGATGGGACAATTAGGGAAGATTTCACCGGAACATTTTTGGAGATGCCTGAGTAACCCATGACTTATAATAAACTGAACATTTATTGAAAATATTATGTTTTCTGAGAATAAAGAAACAATATGGTTCTCCCCAAATGTATGTACAAAAGAATTTCTCACTTAATATTATGGGGTGAGAAGAGCAATATGAATACTTAGAACAAACGTGGATATTTCCCCAGGGGTGGGGAGAATAGTGCTTCAATAATTAAATAATATGCATTATCTTGATCTACTTTTCTGACCTTGCTATATCTAATGTTGCCTAATTTTTATATATTCCATAAAGGAAAAGTAATATATCCTTATATTATAGGGCATAATATTGAAAGTTCTTTCATTTTGATCCTGGTCCTATTTATTACACCAATAAAACTTACTACCAAATAAGAATATCCATCATCATAGTTCAGCTGTTTTTCTTCAAAAAGCAATTAAGGGACATGTTAATCATTAAGGGGAAAAAAATGACAGTTCTGATCCAAAGACATCTATTTGTTTGTCATCTAGCCCTGCATTCATCTTATGAAAAGTATTTGCTGAGTCTATCATTACTCTACACGTCTAAATTATAGCATCAAATCATTTTTGTACCATACTCATAATGTAAGATGTTTCTGAAAGTAATACTCCATAGCATGATCTTAAAATTCCTTTCCCTCCTATTGTAATACAATTGTTTTGATGGTGTCACACAGGATCAGAGCTGATGCCAAAAGCTCTTTCCACCAGAATAGTAGGAGGAATATGGTGGTTTTTTACCTTAATCATAATATCATCCTACACTGCTAATTTGGCTGCCTTCTTAACGGTTGAGAGGATGGAATCACCTATTGATTCAGCAGATGATTTAGCAAAACAAACTAGGATAGAATATGGAGCTGTTAGAGATGGATCAACCATGACATTTTTCAAGGTAAGATGCTGTGAAAAGTTTTTGTCAGTGAAATATTAAGGTCTTTTTATACTGTATCATTATATACTGAATAGTACATTTGGATAATGAGAATAAATTACTCAGGTAAGTCAAACCTGGATATACATATTGGATTTTTGATTGTTGGATCCTTCAGACTAAAAGTGTTTACTCAAAATTATGTTGCTCAGCCCTCAAAGAAAATTCCAACTTTTTCCCATGCATAAAGAGGCATGGCCAATATCAATTTGGGATTTACGCCATAGTTTGAAAAAAAGCCCAACAGAGGTTAAATAAGCTGTCTGCTAAAATATATATACTGTATTAATATGATGTCACATTTAAATTATATTTAGACAACAGTTCTTTAAATTCATTATCTCAATTGATTTTAATATTTCTGGGTTTTCAGAATATTAAGTACACTTAGAAATATGCAATCTCACCAAGACTTTTCTCTATATTTATATTTCTCAGAGCCTGAACCTAAAATTTGGAAATTGCATCTATTTTGTATTTTTATATTAAGTAGAAAATTATCTTTCTTATAAGAAAGTCTCACTTAAGAGTGTGTTTCTCATGATCCCATTAACAAATATTGCTAATAAAGTGTATACTATAAGCATTTAATATTCTATTTAGTATGGTTTTAGTTTTACATTGCATGCAAAGATCATTAAATTGGAAATAGGAAAAGATTGTGCTGAAATTTGGAAGATTGCAATCAGCCAGTTCATTGAGGCAGGGAGAAAAGGCTGGGTGAAATATTTGGGCAAAGTAGTGTTTTATTTAAACATGGAATTAAATGAGATGGATTGGCTTTCTAGAAAAAAACAGATTCATATCTGAGTAGAGGATTGATTTTCATGGTCATAAAGCTTTTGGTCAAAAACAGATTATTTACAGGCTTCCTCTTTGTGAACTACTCATATGTTATCATTACCTTGTGTGATTTTTTTAGCACAATTGCAGAGATTTGGGGAGCTTGTAAATAGTCTGGCCAGAGATACAGAATCTCATAATAATGAAAAAGGAATCCATAATATGAATGTCTTCATATTTTAGATTTTCAGAATTTAACATATCCCTGATAATCCATATTGTGCTTTATTGAGGAAGAGGTTGTCCCTCTTTCTCTCTCCTAGTTTTTTGCTTCTACTGTATTTACTTATTTAAAGACTCAATTCTGGCTTTTGTTATTTACTTATCACTACTTATTTAACTATCAAAATGTTCACTGTATGTTGTTCTCTGTGTATGTGTGCTTTGGTGATTTATATTACCATGTGGTAATATGGTGACAGACATGCTTATTATAATATTATGCCTGTATAAAAGACAGTTGATATTTAAGTCAAAATTAATTTGATTAAATACCACAATAAAAGTTAAAGTACAGTAAATTCTACAGTTAAGTGATAATTTAAAGATACATGTAAATGTTCATCACTCCAATAGCAATTCTCTGCCTTGGGATCTTTTTTTATTTGTAAAATAAAGCTATTTCTATTAATAAGTGATTTAAAGATTATGTGAACAGATAGGAATATTCCTTCACATGATATGCTGTAGATGGCCCTAGCTTGAAATATACTGCAGGCATCAACATAGGAATGTTGATATCATCCTAGAAGCTTTTCCTATGCATACTTCTCAGTTCACTTTTATTGAATGTTTGAAAATTTGTAGAAAGGAACACATGTTTTTTCCTGTGCTTGACTAACACATAGGTCAGTTTCTAGCAATGAAAAAAAGTTTCTCTTTCATTATTCCAAACCCATATTTCAATTTCAATTTCAATTTCAATTTCAATTTCAATTTCAATTTCTTTCTTTCTTTCTTTCTTTCTTTCTTTCTTTCTTTCTTTCTTTCTTTCTTTCTTTCTTTCTTTCTTTCTTAGAAATCCAAAATATCCACATATGAGAAAATGTGGGCATTTATGAGCAGCAGGCAACTGACGGCTCTGGTGAAGAACAATGATATAGGCATTCAACGGGTGCTCACTACTGATTATGCTCTGTTGATGGAATCAACCAGTATAGAATACGTCACTCAGAGAAACTGTAATCTCACCCAGATTGGGGGACTCATTGATTCAAAAGGTTATGGCGTAGGAACTCCCATTGGTAAGAAATGTGATACATATAATAATTGGTAGGTAGCTGATGGTAAGCCCTTTGGAATGCTTCATAATGTAAAATGTATTCTATTTAACATGGGGTCAACAAGAGTTTTGCGAGTTAAGAAGCAGGAAAAATTATATTATGTCCTATAAATAAATGTAGATAGGTCACACACAGTATTATGCTACCTCCTGACTTGTTTAATTAATTCAATACGAAGAGTTTAAAGCATCATCATTGCTGCTAATTTTAATCTCTGGTTCTTTAAAATCTTTAAAATATATTTCATTTTTTTATTTTATTTTAAGAAAGTACAGAAGACAAGCAAAATATCAAGGTTCACAGTAACAGTATTAAACTAAACCATAAAACTAAAAATGATTCTTAAAAAAAACGAAAATTGTAAAAAGGGAAATCAAAATTATATATTGAATTTGTAGCCACTGGTTCATAAGAAATATTATATAATGTAATGCAATATTATAAAAATATTTTCATAAAATATCATAAAATCTACATATGCCAAACATCAACATATTGCTTCATCTTTTCAGTAGTAGAAAATAATGACTTTGAAGGACATATAAATCACATATTTCCAAATGCCAAACCCCAATATCTGAAATAATATCACTTTTCCATTTTCTCAATATATTTTTGTATCTCCAAAACAAAAAATGTTTTTAATTTTTTTTAAAAATAATAAAAAATAATAAAAGATTGTACAAAGTAAAGTCAGAAAGAAAAAGGAAACAGACAACATGCAATAAAAGAAAGAAAAATAGAAAAAGAGGAAAAATATTTAAAGAAATGAGTTTGATCTTCATCACAAGTAGAAACAAATTTACTGATTCTTTACCCCCACCTACCCAATAAGGTCACATGCAAATATCTTTTCTTCCTATAATTTTTATAATAATATCCTTTATTAACCTTTATAATAACTTTTATACTTTTATAACCTTTATAATTTCAAATTAAATTAGACTTGATTAAACTAAAATATTTTTTATTGGCCAAGTATGATTGAACACACAAGGAATTTGTCTCCAGTGCATAAGCTCTTAGTGTACATACAAACAACAAAATAAGAAAATCATAAGATGCTAATAGGAGAAGGTAATAGAAAAGATAAAAAAGATAATAGTAATACAACCATACTACAAGGGTAAATATCATTAGACCTAAGACAGTGTTGTGGTAATTAGGTGTTCAGCAGAGTGATGGTATGAGGCAAAAAAACTGTCCCTATGTCTAATTGTTTTGATATGCAGTGCCCTATAGCAGCATCCTGAGGAGAGGAGTTGAAATAGTTTATGTCCAGGATGTGAGGGGTCTGTAGATATTTTCTCAGCCCTCTTTCTGGTTCGTGCAGTATACAGGTCCTCAATGGAAGGCAGGCTGGTTGCAAGTGTTTTTTCTGCAGTACTAACTATCCGTTGAAGTCTGTACCTGTCCTGTCGCTGTACCAAACCAGACAGTTATAGAAATATAAATGACCGATTCAGTAATATCCGTACACATCAACATTTCAATCATGATGTCAGCAAAAAGTCCTTAAAGAGTTCCCAGAGTTTTACAAAAATAAAGTATTTTATTTTAACTTTGGTCAAACAAACCAAGTTGTACTCCTGTCCTTTGCTTCTAACAAGCTTGATATTTAATTTATTTGTTGTTGTATGATTTGAGCTCTCTTCCATTTTTTTCCCATTTCAAAGACTTCTTCGAGGCTTTAGGAAATCTTTTTTGTAAATCCACTAAGGAATCACTATCCAGACGGATAATGACTGTTGGCTTATCATTTGTATTCCCACTTTAACTGCCATCTCTGTGTTATAATCCATATTTTTTAAATTTTCCAATATTTCAACAACTTCTTATATCCTAACATTTTTGCATTAGATGAGGTTTCTTTTAGTTCTTGATCCTATAAATCAGGGGTAGTCAACCTGGGCTCTTTTATGACTGGTGGACTTCAACTCCCAGAATTCCTGAGCCAGCCATGCTGGCTCAGGAATTCTGGGAGTTGAAGTCCACGAATCATAAAAGAGCCCAGGTTGACTACCCCTGCTATAAATCTTCCAGAACATTCTCTTTCACATTTATCATTTCTTATTTAACATCTTTTGGAAATAAACTCTTAGGCCCCAAAAACCAAGAGGGACATATGGAATCACTTCTCAGCAGTTTCCTTTATTATTCCTTACCTGTAAACGGAAATCTTGCCAACTAAACCAACTACTTGTATCACTATAGATATACACTATGAATTGCTAGGGAGGAGCCTTCTTAACTCTCTTTCTCTCAAACTATATAACCTTAGTTGCATCTTTCTTCTCTAAAATGCAGCCCCTCCCTCCTGTGAATCCAGGCTACATTCCACCACATCAATTATCCATAGAAGCAGACATCATTGCTGATATTGGAGCTGCTAGTTTCTGTCCCCATACTTCAAATATCTCCTGAAATATTTCAAATGTCATATCATTTTTGGTCATTTTTGTCCCAATGCTGACCAAAAACAAAAGACAAGACTCTTTTTTCTTTTATGCCTAAATACTTTAGTGTCCAAAATATGAAATCATAAAATCTCAAATTTGCCTTTATCTCAAATTTCTGTTTTTACTTAAGATAGACTAAATAATTTAGTTCCCACAAAGGTACTATTTATTATATAATTATAATTGGAAATAATTATTTCCAAAATCTTTTAGCAAAAATTCTAAAATTCCAAATTCATCTGATTGCTGAATTTGTTTATAACTTTCTCAAATTAGTCTAACTCAGCTTTTTACCATTTAATTCAAATACTTTAAATTTTTAAACTTATAATTTTTCTTTTGTTCTAGATTCATCAAAGTTGTCATTTTAATGATCTCCATTAGCCTTAAAATAGTTAAATAGGTAATTACCGAAAGTTGATTAGTAAGTGAGGTTAGTGGACTCAGTGTCCTTAAAAAGGCTCTTCTATGGTTGAGAGCGTGATTTTTTCCTTTATCTCCCAGTGCTCAAACTCACAGAAAATGCTTGTCCTACAGTTGCCTTGTGAGGAACAGCCATCCAGAGTACCAATGAATGATCCCCCATCCTCTCCTTAACCAGAGAGGTACTATGGAATGGTCTTTTTTACTGGTATTTTGGTCAAGACTATGAGGTTGTATCTGCTTATTCAAAGATGTAACAGTACTACTTCATCATTCTTCAGCCATAGTCAAATCCTCCAATAGGGAAAATTTGATGTCCTTGCTTTGAATCTGTAGTGTGCTGCAGCTGCCAAAAAAGCCAACACAGTGCTAGGCTGCATTAACAGAAGGATAGAATCAAGATCATGTGAAGTGTTAATACCATTTTACAATGCCTTGGTAAGGCCACACTTGGAATACTGTATCCAGTTTTAGTCACCACGATGTAAAAAAGATGTTGAGAAAGATACAGAGAAGAGCAACGATGATTAGGGGACTGGAGGCTAAAAGATGATTAGGGGACTGGAGGGGATTAGGGGACTGGAGGCTAAAACATATAAAGAACGGTTGCTGGGATTGGGTATGTCTAGTTTAATGAAGAGAAGGATGAGAAGTGACATGATAGCAGTGTTCCAATATCTCAGGGATTGCCACAAAGAAGAGGGAGTCAGGCTATTCTCCAAAGCACCTGAGGGCAGGACAAGAAGCAACGGATGGAAAATAATTAAAGAGAGAAGCAACCTAGAACTAAGGAGAAATTTCCTGACAGTTAGAATAATTAATCAGTGGAACAACCTGCCTCCAGAAGTTGTGAATGCTCCAACACTGGAAGTTTTAAAAAGAGACTGGACAACCATTTGTCTAAAATGGTATAGGGTTTCCTGCCTGAATAGGGAGTTGGACTAGAAGACCTCAAAGGTCCCTTCCAACTCTATTATTGTTATTGTTATTGAATCTATTTTAGGGGAGTCTAATACAATCTAAATATACATTTTTATTAATCAGTTTTAATCTCAAATCCATCAATACTATTTACATTTTCTTAAGAACTTGAAACCATTAGTGGAGATTCCAATTCTGTGGTCCATGTTTGATCTATTCTGGCACTATCCATTTTAAAAATATCCTCAAACTTTTAATAAAGATATGTTGAGAATTTAACTTCTGTCATGAATCTCTGGTGCCTTTGAAATGGCCAAAACATCTGGCCCAAACAGCTATTAAAACTTGCTTAACCTGGAAATATTGGCACTGTTGTGAACTACAAAATACCAAATTCAAATCTTTAAAGTAATAATTACATAGTAATTGATTTAAAGTCACCAACCAAGATTTTGTCAATATATGCATAATCTGTTTGTGAGAAAGCATTTTTTTAACCTGTCTCTCTGGAGAAAAAACAACTAACATTGTTTCTGTAAGATTCTTAGATAAAGATCTAAACATCTAACTCTGGCGCTTTTATGTTTTACTTCTGCATTAAGTACTGGATTACAAATCTGGTTGGTAAATAAACCAAATGTAACTGGATTACAAATCTGGTTGGTAAATAAACCAAATGTTATAAGATACCAGTAAGACTTTCACTATTCCAAAGGGAAGCAATTTAATATTATTACTACCGTACTTATTGAATACTGTAAACCCTGAAGTATTTTACTGCTTGCAGAATCAGTGTTGAGTTGGGTGAATTTATAATCTAAATTAAAAACAAACAAACAAACAATAAACAAACCAAATAAATGTGTGGGGGGGGGGAGATTGCATCTGTGTGACTCTGTTTTTCACCATGGTCTTATGTAGCCTGACATATTCAATTTTGTTTTACTCCTTCTCCTTTCCTTCAGCCTCTCCTTATAGAGACAAAATCACCATTGCCATTCTCCAGTTACAAGAGGAAGGAAAGTTGCACATGATGAAGGAAAAGTGGTGGCGAGGCAATGGCTGCCCAGAGGAGGACAGTAAAGAAGCTAGTGCCCTCGGAGTGGAAAACATTGGGGGCATTTTCATAGTACTTGCGGCAGGACTAGTTCTTTCTGTATTTGTAGCTATTGGAGAATTTTTTTACAAATCAAGGAAAAATAGTGACATTGAACAGGTAAGACCAACTGAGTTCAGCCTGGAAGATACCTTCACATACAAGAATGGGATCCAACCAAGCACACAAAACCCACTTCTACCTTATTATTGAGCTGCCTTCTGCTGATTTGGCCTAAAGCAGTGGTTCTCAACCTGTGGGTTGGGACCCCATTTGGGGTCGATCGACCATTTCACGGGGGTCGCAAAGCAAGGCTGTCCGCCATTTTTTTTGTCTGCCATTTTTTTTGTCCGCCATTTTCCCCCCTTTTCCGGAGGGTACCTTACCTCCCTTGGGCTGGGCCAGCTGGTGGTCGGCCTGCTCGGTCTCTGCCGCTTGCCAGCTACGCCTCGGCCGGCGCAGGGGGCAGAACCACGCATGCGTGGCGCTCCCAGGCAGGGAAAGTCCTCGACTTACAACTGGTTGGGTAGTCCTCGACTTACGACCGGTTTAGTCCTCGACTTACGACCGGTTTAGTCCTCGACTTACGACTGGTTGGGGTCGCGGCATTAAAAAGGTTGAGAACCACTGGCCTAAAGCATTTTGTCCTAAGAAGATAAGTGAAATAAGTAATGATTAACCACTTGTGTCTTTTTATGAGCCACTCTGCCCAACAGCAGGCTTTTTCCAATGATAGGCTCAGCCCTATACAATAGGTTCCTGCTAGTTCCTGCACTTCTATCAGGCTATAACTGTCAGCAAGGTCAATGTGTCATTGCATCATCATCATTATGACAATAGTGTTAATCTCGATAAGACCTTTCTGCCTAGTGCAGTGAAACAAATCCAGAGTTCATGCTTTTTTATCTTCAGGAGCATACTGGATAGTAATTAAAAAGAAAAAGAAGTTATAGAATTTCAAGAGTCAAAGTGAGGATATGACTGGGGCATTTTTCAGCCTCCACTGCTTAAATATTTTGGCATTATCTGTGTGAGGCAGAGAAAAGGAATGGAACTGTGGTATTTCTACAAAGGATTCCAAGCCTTGCTGTTTAACAAATGACCTTGCTAGGTAAAAAAAGGACACAAGCATCATTCTTACCACTAAACCCCAAAACTACTCTTTGTGCAAGCAAAAGTATAATTTAAATAGTTGACACATAGGAATGATGCTCCCAATGAGCAATTTCCTCCAACACTGGAGTTGAAACTTAAGTTGGAAGAGAGACATATCAGGAGACTGGTCTGAAGATGTACAGTCTTCACTTGTTGTCCAAGTGATTGATGCTAGGAGGGTGAGGGATGCAAAGAATGAAGCCTCAACATCTTTGTTCATTGGAATGGTGGAATGGAAAAATAAATCTATTTATGTGAGAGAGAATGCAGGGAGTATATAATATATATAATTTAATAAATAAAGAATATAAAGGGTACTATTATCTATAATAATATGGGTCCCAATGTGCACATTTGCATGAAAATGAATTAATGAGTGCAGCCCCCAATCATATAACAACCATGTTTGGCAAAACCATGCTAGAAAATACTATAATTTACAGCAGGGTACATGTTTCTGCAGTATCTCTTTGCAGTCCCTAAATCCCATTTGGCTCTTTTTATTATTTTTGAGGTGGAGAAGTTAAGGGGCAAACTGATTACTTTAAAGTTTGCAAAGGCTTAAATATCCCTTAATCCTCCTCTTCCCCACCTCCAGGAAAAGGCATTCTGTTCCTGCCTTTTTGAGGATCTGACCTTCAGCATGCAAAGCCTGGGGTCACCCTCAAATTTTTCCATATAAGTACTTGTTATCATTGCAGTGATCTCTCATTTTTATGCCTACATATTGGGGGTTGGTTTGAATCTCTGCTACAGACTTGTATGAGATACAAGAATGTTATCCTCTTAATAATCTGGAGCAGACAGAAATCAACATTAAAGCAAAATTGATTAAAGTATTGTGTATATGTATCCCTGAGAAAATGGATTGATTCTTGCCAGACAATAAAATAATAAAAAAGTAAAAATTCAAATTCTTTTCTTCAATGAAGTTTTAATAAAAGATATGAGAAATATGAAGGTAGTTGCTATACAAGTTGGTAAAGTTTAATATATTGACACATTTAATATAATACAGTAAAATCTGCATATGTATCCTAGAGAATTTATATATTATTACATATGTTTCACAAATTTCATTTTTCATAAGAATATTGTCTTATAAGTTTTGATTTCATTATGTTTAAAATTTTGTTACATTGGTTAATAGTCTTATTTTTCCTTTTTCTTCCATCTTTTCCTTTCTGCATGCAACAAGGCCTTTTGTTTCTTTTATGGACAACAGTGTAAACAAACTCACCCATCCAACTCCACTTCTGGAACTAC
This sequence comes from Protobothrops mucrosquamatus, assembly GCF_001527695.2. Taxonomy (NCBI): domain Eukaryota; kingdom Metazoa; phylum Chordata; class Lepidosauria; order Squamata; family Viperidae; genus Protobothrops; species Protobothrops mucrosquamatus. The sequence continues at coordinate 104,953 of NW_015386225.1, read as the reverse complement.
CTTGTCTACAGAGTTAGACTGTGGCAAATTAATTCGGGAAGGACAAGGGATTCGAAAACAACCCTCAGTTCATACTGTATAGTTACCATAAAGGAAAGGTGTGTTTAGCTAAGAGAAAATTCTGTCAACAACATACATTAAGGGGGGGGGGGAACTCTGAGGTCAAATAACATTTCTTCATGTACCCAAGGATTTTTGGGTTGGTATTTCCAATAGAAGCCTAGCATGTGAAATAGCGTAGNATATTTTCTCAGCCCTCTTTCTGGTTCGTGCAGTATACAGGTCCTCAATGGAAGGCAGGCTGGTTGCAAGTGTTTTTTCTGCAGTACTAACTATCCGTTGAAGTCTGTACCTGTCCTGTCGCTGTACCAAACCAGACAGTTATAGAAATATAAATGACCGATTCAGTAATATCCGTACACATCAACATTTCAATCATGACGTCAGCAAAAAGTCCTTAAAGAGTTCCCAGAGTTTTACAAAAATAAAATATTTTATTTTAACTTTGGTCAAACAAACCAAGTTGTACTCCCGTCCTTTGCTTCTAACAAGCTTGATATTTAATTTATTTGTTGTTGTATGGTTTGAGCTCTCTTGCATTTTTTCCCATTTCAAAGACTTCTTCGAGGCTTTAGGAAATCTTTTTTGTAAATCCACTAAGGAATCACTATCCAGACGGATAATGACTGTTGGCTTATCATTTGTATTCCCACTTTAACTGCCATCTCTGTGTTATAATCCATATTTTTTTAAATTTTCCAATATTTCAACAACTTCTTATATCCTAACATTTTTGCATTAGATGAGGTTTCTTTTAGTTCTTGATCCTATAAATCAGGGGTAGTCAACCTTGGCTCTTTTATGACTCGTGGACTTCAACTCCCAGAATTCCTGAGCCAGCCATGCTGGCTCAGGAATTCTGGGAGTTGAAGTCCACGAGTCATAAAAGAGCCAAGGTTGACTACCCCTGCTATAAATCTTCCAGAACATTCTCTTTCACATTTATCATTTCTTATTTAACATCTTTCGGAAATAAACTCTTAGGCCCCAAGGACCAAGAGGGACATATGGAATCACTTCTCAGCAGTTTCCTTTATTATTCCTTACCTGTAAACGGAAATCTTGCCAACTAAACCAACTACTTGTATCACTGTAGATATACACTATGAATTGCTAGGGAGGAGCCTTCTTAACTCTCTTTCTCTCAAACTATATAACCTTAGTTGCATTTTTCTTCTCTAAAATGTAGCCCCTCCCTCCTGTGAATCCAGACTACATTCCACCACATCAATTATCCATAGAAGCAGACATCATTGCTGATATTGGAGCTGCTAGTTTCTGTCCCCATACTTCAAATATCTCCTGAAATATTTCAAATGTCATATCATTTTTGGTCATTTTTGTCCCAATGCTGACCAAAAACAAAAGACAAGACTCTTTTTTCTTTATGCCTAAATACTTTAGTGTCCAAAATATGAAATCATAAAATCTCAAATTTGCCTTTATCTCAACTTTCTGTTTTTACTTAAGATAGACTAAATAATTTAGTTCCCACAAAGGTACTATTTATTATATAATTATAATTGGAAATAATTATTTCCAAAATCTTTTAGCAAAAATTCTAAAATTCCAAATTCATCTGATTGCTGAATTTGTTTATAACTTTCTCAAATTAGTCTAACTCAGCTTTTTACCATTTAATTCAAATACTTTACATTTTTAAACTTATAATTTTTCTTTTGTTCTAGATGATGGTAAATTCATCAAAATTGTCATTTTAAAGATCTCCATTAGCCTTAAAATAGTTAAATAGGTAATTACCGAAAGTGATTAGTAAGTGAGGTTAGTGGACTCAGTGTCCTTAAAAAGGCTCTTCTATGGCTGAGAGCGTGATTTTTTCCTTTATCTCCCAGTGCTCAAACTCACAGAAAATGCTTGTCCTACAGTTGCCTTGTGAGGAACAGCCATCCAGAGTACCAGTGAATGATCTCCCATCCTCTCCTTAACCAGAGAGGTACTATGGAATGGTCTTTTTTACTGGTATTTTGGTCAAAACTATGAAGTTGTATCTGCTTATTCAAAGATGTAACAGTACTACTTCATCATTCTTCAGCCATAGTCAAATCCTCCAATAGGGAAAATTTGATGTCCTTGCTTTGAATCTGCAGTGTGCTGCAGCTGCCAAAAAAGCCAACACAGTGCTAGGCTGCATTAACAGAAGGATAGAATCAAGATCATGTGAAGTGTTAATACCATTTTACAATGCCTTGGTAAGGCCACACTTGGAATACTGTATCCAGTTTTAGTCACCACGATGTAAAAAAGATGTTGAGAAAGAGAAGAGCAATGATGATTAGGGGACTGGAGGCTAAAAGATGATTAGGGGACTGGAGGGGATTAGGGGACTGGAGGCTAAAACATATAAAGAACGGTTGCTGGAATTGGGTATGTCTAGTTTAATGAAGAGAAGGATGAGAAGTGACATGATAGCAGTGTTCCAATATCTCAGGGATTGCCACAAAGAAGAGGGAGTCAAGCTATTCTCCAAAGCACCTGAAGGCAGGACAAGAAGCAATGGATGGAAATTAATCAAGGAGAGGAGCAGCCTAGAACTAAGGAGAAATTTCCTGACAGTTAGAATAATTAATCAGTGGAACAACCTGCCTCCAGAAGTTGTGAATGCTCCAACACTGGAAGTTTTAAAAAGAGACTGGACAACCATTTGTCTAAAATGGTATAGGGTTTCTTGCCTGAATAGGGAGTTGGACTAGAAGACCTCAAAGATCCCTTCCAACTCTATTATTGTTATTGTTATTGAATCTATTTTAGGGGAGTCTAATACAATCTAAATATATTTATTTATTTATTTATTTATTTTATAGGATTTATATGCCGCCCTTCTCCCCATGGGACTCAGGGCGGCTCACAGCATATTAAAACATCATACAAAAAATTTCCCCTACTAAAAACCAATTAAAACCCAAATATTGGTAGCTGTGGCTCTTTAAAATCGTTAAAAATTGTCCCTATTTAAAACTCACCCTAGGTCAG